>NW_017670739.1:420526-436545 GCF_001879085.1 Nicotiana attenuata
ATAAGAGTGGCCGAGGTAATAAGGGTGGAAAGTGATCGAAATCACTATTGAAATGAAAATATGAAAAAGTTGTGAAATCATTGATGTGAAAAATGTTGAAGGGGAAATGGAGAGATTGTAAACTTGTTTGGCTTGATTGTTTCCTTTCATGTGTATTTGATTGTTGATTCCATTATTACTTGTTACTTGTGCATGGTTTGAGTTTACTTAGGGAAAAGTTTGTTCATACATGCCAGTACAATTCAAATGTACTGACGTCCCTTTTGCCGGGGGCGCTACATTCGTGTTATGATTGTAGGTGGATCCATAGCAGGTACTCCAGTCCACCGACCGTAGCTCCCCTTCACTTCCCGTCAGTTGAATTGGTGAGCCCCTTTCCTCTCGGGGCCCTGCGTGGCTCATGCCGCTTTTATTTCGGAGTCATGTTTTAATATTTGTGTAAGGTATAGCCGGAGCCTTGTTATCGGCAAGTATTATATTATCCTTTTGTATCCTTAGAGGCTCCGTAGACAGTAAATGTGGGTTACGAACTCATGTAACTATGTATTTTGTATATTGGGCGATGTAAGTTGTAAACCTCATTAAGTAACCATGTATGTTATGTATGTTTTGTAAAAAGGTGTTTTAATTATAAATGGCTAATTCCTTGATTAATGAGCAATGGAAGTACGGGGTAACACGTGGGATAGGAAAGGCACCCATGTCCGCTTGACTGGAGCTACCCGGTCGGGCGCCGGTCATGTCCCTCGGTTTGGGGCGTGACAGATATGAGGGCCATAGATTAGGTGATTCAATTGTGAATGGCACGCCTCGATTTATTTTAAAAGATTTGTATTACACTATAAGCAGGCTAAGGATGCGTATCATAGCTACAACACGGGAACCGTACCCGTAGTTGTGATGATTTAATTACGTGCCTAAAGCTTGCCTACGCACGTTTCGACGGCCTAAACATGCTCCTAGCGATTAAAGCGATAAAATAAAAATTAAAATTAGAGAACGATAGTCAACTCAAAACCCAATTCCCTTATCAATATTAACCAAACCCCAAATGTAATCCTTCCACTAATATCATATCAAACTAATGTCTAAGATCAGATTCATGGTACTAATAAATAATCACAACCAAAACAAGACCAATGACTTAATAGAAGGCATTCAAAATAAAGTTAAAGTTTGGTAAAATAATGAATACAAAATGAAACGCAAACCACAAACTCTAAATATTTACAGAACCACTAAAATAGTACCATCCTAACAAAGCATTAAGAAAAATGAGAGATAGACCTGAAGAAGCTTTCCGATTAATTGAGTTGCGGCAATTACACGGACTGAAATGAAGCAACAATTACAGCGGACATTGACACGGCTTCAAACGAAATCAGCACAAATCGAACCGGAATTTCGGACTTAAACCTTCAACGGCAACCTCCACATGACTCAATCTCACAAACGACTCCAGTCTTCAATTAAGCTCCATGTTTCGAAAACTAAGAATCAAATCAAGGACGAAGAAGAAGAAACATTTTTGTATTGTTTTTTCGACTTTCTGAAATCAAAAACCCAACTTATGCTCATTCCTTTACTCTTTTCGTGTGCGTGACTGTGTGTGTGCGTGTTCCGGCAGATTATGGCAAAGAGAAGAAAGAGCAGTGATGGGTGCTGGCCGGCTCTGGTTCGGTGGTTGAGAGGTTTTAGAGATGAGTGGTCGCTAGTGTGAGACGATGGCTGGGAGACATGAAGATGATGAAGAACCATCAGCGGCCGGAGAGTTTTGACGTTGAGTACTGAAAATCGAAGAAAAAGAAGATCCAGCCGTGTTCTCTTCTGGTGTGTGCGCGGTTCAGAGAGAACGATGAAGAGAGACGGCTGGGCTCTAGTTCTTTTCGATTAGGTCTGTTTTTTTTTTGTTTTGTGGGCTGTGAAGGGTGCTCTAATGGTGAAGAAGATATTACAGGTCCTTTGGGGTTCTACCGCTGGGTAGGGATTCTCTAGGGTTTTTGAAGTTGTCCATGAAGAAGAAGAAGCTTAAGCTCCATGGAAACGGCTGGGAGCTGCCCTTTTTTTAGGTCTTCTAAGTTTTTTCTAATGAAGAAGAAAAGTGTGCTAAAGGCTTCCCTAGGTCCAAACGGCTGATGTGATTTAGGTCTAGGGTCCCTTTTAAGTGTCTTCCTAGGGTATTAGGGGTATTGGGCTTGGGTTATTATGGGCTAGGTCCGAAAATTGGGCCTAAAAATGGGTTGTTTGAGCCCAAATTTTATTCTTTCTCCGTGAACAAGACTAAAAATACTACCTTATTTACTAATTAATCCTAGTTAAGTAAAATAACTATTAAAATAAGACTAACCGTTAAAACAATCCTATTTTTTGGTATTTTTCAAATATCATACTAAAAGACAAAAATAGAATTAGATTAAAATCATTGCAAAATAAAAACAATATTCCTAAAAATAAAGTGGAACTATTTTTGTATTTTTTAAATTTTAGGTAAGGTAGATAAATTAAAAGTAACAAGATAAAATATTAATTAGCTAAATAAAAGAAAATATTTTTGTAATTTTTATTTTTGTGATAAAATAAGTAAAAGGGTCAAAACTAGTTAAAATATCGATATTAGACCTAAACTAAATATTTAAATGCTAAAATATGTAAAATCTGGGAGATGGTCAAAAATCACATGTCTTCAGCTGCCCCTCTTTGACTGGAAACAAGAAGTATTTTCAGACAAAGAACGACGAGACATGTTTTTTGACCCGACCTTTATTTAGAGAGACCAAAAACTAAAAGAAAGGAGAATGTGACCGAACCTTGGTATCTGAGCTGCCTACGTATTCTTGGCTATAAAGGAATCAGGCCACGTGTAGTTCAGAAGTAGGAACAGTGATGGAATACCGAGGTGGAGAGCCGTTTGAGTTGCCGTTCCGTCGAGGTTCCGGTCCGCGGTCCTGTTATTACATCAAAAATGAAAAAGGCTAACGAAGCTTGTCAGCTATGAGTTACAAGATTCCTATCTATAAGTCTTCTGAAGCTTGATCTTGAGTCTTGAATGGTTCTTCATGCAGACTTTTGATTTGAACATTGATGCTTGCTAGCTGCAGGTGCTGCTTCGTTCTTTCACGGCTTCTTCGGATCAAGACCGGACCCGCAGTGCTCGTGACTTCAGCCATGTCTTGAGCAGTTCACATCTTTCATCTGCTTCTGCATTTGGATTCACTTCCCTCTTTTTTCATTTCTTTCTTTTTCTTGGATTGAGACTTCTTCTTTGGTCATCTCGGACTGTTGACTCGCATTCTTGCCGCGAGCTGTTGTTATTCCTAACTTGAATTGACCCCATTCCTCAGGTGGGTTCCTACTGTTGTATTGATACTTGAAGTGAATTCTGAAATAACTTCCCCCATTCTCCTGGTGGGTGCCTACTACTGACTGGAAACATGAAATAAATTCCCTTGTTTCCAGGTGGGCGTCTAATGCTTAAACTTTAAGATGAATTCCCTTGTTTTCCAGGTGGGCGCCTGCAACATAAACTTTTAGATGAACTCCCTTCTTTTCCAGGTGGGCGCCTGCAACTTAAACCTTGAGATGAACTCCCTTGTTCTTCAGGTGGGCGCCTGATGCCAAAACTTGAAATGTATTCCCTTGTTTTCCAGGTGGGCGCCTGATGCCAAAACTTTAGGATGTATTCCCTTGTTTTCCAGGTGGGCGCCTGATGCCAAAACATGAAATGAATTCCCTTGTTTTCCAGTTGGGCGCCTGATGCCAAAACATGAAATGAATTCCCTTGTTTTCCAGTTGGGCGCCTGATGCCAAAAATTGAAATGAATTCCCTTTTTTTCCAGGTGTGCGCCTGATGCCAAAACTTGAAATGTATTCCCTTGTTTTCCAGGTGGGCGTCTGATGCCAAAACTTGAAATGTATTCCCTTGTTTTCCAGGTGGGCGCCTGATACCAAAACATGAAATGTATTCCCTTGTTTTCCAGGTGGGCGTCTGATGCCAAAACTTGAAATGAATTCCCTTGTTTTCCAGGTGGGCGCCTGATGCCAAAACTTTGAGATGTATTCCATTGTTTTCCATGTGGGCGCCTGATGCCAAAACTAGAAACGTATTCCCTTGTTTTCCACGTGGGCGCCTGATGCCAAAACATGAAATCTATTCCCTTGTTTTCCAAGTGGGCGGCGGATGCCAAAACATGAAATGTATTCCCTTATTATCGAGGCGGGCACTGATGCCAAAATTTGAAATGTATTCCCTTGTTATCCAGGTTGGCGCCTGATGCAAAAACTTGAAATGTATTCCCTTGATATCCAGCCGGGCGCCTGATGCAAAAACTTGAAATGTATTCCCTTGTTATCCAGGTGGGCGCCTGATGCAAAAACTTGAAATGTATTCTCTTGTTTTCCAGGTGGGCGCTTGATGCAAAAACTTGAAAGGTTTTCCCTCGTTTTCCAGGTGGGCGCCTGATGCAAAAACTTGAAATGTATTCCGTTCTTTTCCAGGTGGTCGCCTGATGCAAAAACTTGAAATGTATTCCCTTGTTATCCAGGTGGTCGCCTGATGCAAAAACTTGAAATGTATTCCCTTGTTTTCCAGGTGGGCGCCTGATGCAAAAACTTGAAATGTATTCCCTTGTTATCCAGGTGTGCGCCTGATGCCAAAACTTGAAATGTATTCCCTTGTTTTCGAGGTGGGCACTGTCAATGCCCCCTTTTTCTAAAGGAGAAATCAGGTTTGCGACATTTGGGCGGACAACTCTATTCCTTTCGGGAATTTGGGTTTGAGATTTAGAAGAGTCGCCACCTAATGATTAAGTGCATTAGGACACTTAGAATTTAAAAGAAAGAAGAACCAGAGAATGGGTAAGGGCTTAAAATTATCTCAGGGGGAAGGTGTTAGGCACCCCCCAAGATCCACTAGTGTGGTTCCCGGTCATGTTACAATAGTGACTTTAAAACAAGTAAACATACAAGACAACTTCCACATAACGGTTACAAGTATGAATGTATAAAGGATAAATAAACATGCTGAAGTCAGGAAATAGGTGGTTTCATAGATGTTTAAAGGAATGTATAAGTGCAGAAAAATAAAGATCAAATAACGAGTGCAAACAATCAGACAAAAGAAGTGAATTGGGCGGAAGTTTAAAAAGAAAACAGTGCTGGAAATTCAATGAGGTTTTAAATGATTTGAAGCGAAATACATGGTTTAAAGAGCTGGAAACTGACAGTTTAAAGAAAACAATAACGAAAGTACAAAAGGAGGGAGGGGGGTCCTAGGTTTATAAATAACATGGATCATCCACGCAACACCCGGTAACCAATTATACGCGTGGTTTTATCGCGTGATCATCATATCCATGTCTACCCTTCCCACCCTATTAAGGTATTAAAGCGCGGAATAGTATCGTTACTTATTGTATGCTATTACCCGTCCAGATCCTATCAGTCCTGGAGGCATTGAAACTACTAATCCTAAAGGGGAGGGAGTTGAGGCTTTTCAGAAGTTTTAAAAGGATAAAAGTCTAGGCGACAAACAAAAACACATAATCAAATAGGGGAGAAGCAAACATCAGTTAAGGCTCAAACAGGCCTCCTCACTTAAAGGCAAATATATAGCATGACTTCAAATACTGGTTATGGTCTGAATTAAATTTAAAAGCGTTAGGACAGGTTGATTTATCACATATTTCTCAGATGAGGAGTCCGAATTAGCCTTGTCTGGTTGTAGTTATCAGAGCTGACACAGTTAATTAAAAACCTAATGGTTTGCCTAAGTGAAACTTATAGGCATGATATCTAGCGGAGCGTACTGATTTTAAAGAAAGGATCACTGGTTTTATAGACAAAAGATCTGCAGATTTTAAACGAACTTATGACTGGTTTTAAACGTATAGATAAAATAGACGAGGCTGATTCGATTGATTATTCCTATAGGCAAGTTATCTAAGCGTTATTGGTTTTAAACGATTACATAGATGCAAGAGTCCTATAGGCATGGTATCTAGAATGAAGTTGATTATTTTTAGACCTATGATTGTTTGCCTAATGACAGGTATATGCAGAAGTGCAGAAAAGAAACCTATAATCATGATTTCTATATGCAGAAATGCAGGGACTTAGAGACAGGATTTCTATATGCAGAGATACAGAAATAAATGACCTATAGGCATGCTGTCTATGTCAATGCAAGAATTAAAAAATCCTATAGGCAAGTTATCTACCCTTTGCATACAATCATTCACATCCCTTTCCACTAGCCGCCCCCAATAGTTATGACAAATTATTACAGTCCAAAAAGAATCGGAAAAGTAAGGAAATAAAATTACATCAGAAGTTCCAGCTACAACCAAACTGCCTAATTCAGACTCAAAGTCCAACAATATAAGATAAACCAACTTCCAGGATCAAAACTTCCAAAAGCCTTTCTCATCCTTTGGGTGTGTCAAAGTTCCAAGGAGCTTTATGAACTCCAGGCAGTGCTTACACCCAATCATATTGCAGAATTAAGATTATGGTGCAGTGTGGAATAGCCAGCCCTCGAATGTCCAAGTTCAGAGGGAGCTCCAGGTCCCAAAGCAAGGCTCATAAGAGGGGGGTAGAACTTAAGAGTCTAAGAATAAGTGTAAGTGCATAGGGGGGGGGGGGAATTAGGAAAGCCATGGCAGGCTGGTGGTCATGCCCAGCAATTAGGAATGGTGGCACACCCCTGACCAGCCTGTCAGCCAAAACTTGGTAGTTAGGATCCATTGAGGATCAGGTTCTGACCTGGGCAGTAATTTGGGTACTGCCAGGCCAAGAACCTTAACTCAAACATATAGAGGGGAATGGGGGGGTAGGGATTTACAATAGAAACAGATGCAAGGAAGGAACATAATAGCATAAATCATTGAATCTTGCGCAGTAAAGTAAACATGATTGCAGAAACTATAAGTAAACACATAGGGGTGAGGCAGGAATGTTAAAACTCAGAACATACCAGTTTTAGAAGAAATAAGCAAAAACAGTAGTCATGAAAAGGCCAAGGTGCAAGCAAAGCAATTCCAAAAGATCCCAAGCAGAATATCGAATTCAAAACAGTATTGCAAGTGTGCAAGTATTTTAAAGACTAGTGGTGTGAAGGTTGTGTGAAGAATGAAGTCGTGTCTAAAAGTGCAGAGGGGCAGTCCTTTTTATAGTGCAGAGAAACAAGTAAGAAAGGCAAGGAATATATCATTGAAATCAGTCTCCCTTTGGTTAAAGGATTCTAATTTCGACGGGTAAAAGCCAGTAAAGGAAAGAAATTTTAATTAAAACTTTTCAAAGTAGCACAAAAGGGGTAAATACATAGAAGTTATTTAAGGAAAACAATCAATGGTACACGGTTTGTGACAAATATGGAAAGGGAATCAATCAAACAACCAGTGCAACCAAAATTACAAGTTCAATTTGAATGAACCAAGTCAGGAAAAGGTAAAGGAGATTCAATCAAAGAAAACCAGTCAGACCTTATTAAGAGGATTTCGGAATCAATCAATTAGTTGGAAAAACCTTTCCAAAGCAGAGTCCTTATATATAAAGCACACAAATCAAGAAGGGATTGTCAAATTATTTAGAAGAGGGTTTAATCAAAGAGGGGTTCAGAATCACATGCAAAAGTGGTACAAGTCCAATTTGTAGACTCACGAGGAGTCTGAGAGTCCAGGGTCCCAAAGAGGAACCCTAACTCGCACACAAGAATCAAAATTGCCAAGAAACCCCCAAATCTTAGGGTTTCGAATTGAGTCAGACAATAGAGATGAGAAGGCAAGCCGCTTGATAGAGGCTCAGGAGTCCTTTCCAAAGACTCATGAGAAACAAACAAACAAGATACACAGTCAAGAGCATGGAGAAAACGTTTGAAAAACTCAGAATTTAACAAGTTCAGAAGAAAAAGATACAAACTTAGGCAAAACAAGATGAATCATGCTTAGTAAGTATACAAACATAGTACAGTAACGCCAACAAAATCAAAGAACTCAATCATAAACACATATAGCAAAGATTAACATGTGAGCATAGGAGAAAAGAAAGTAGAAGAACATTACATGCATAGTAAAAGAAATCGGACAAACACACATAAAGAAAGAACAAAAAAAAATCAAAAGGGTATTTTGACGAAACTTTTCGGAAACCCTAAATCAAAATTAAACGATTTTGAAAAAAGAGAATTTGGGGAAAAACCTTTAAAAGGTTCAATAGAACACAGACATGTTCCAGATCTAAGAGAATAAGCAAGTAAAGAGCCTCGAACAACTTAGGGTTGTAGAGAAAACCCTAGAAATGAGAAAGGTCTTGAGGAAAGTTAGATCCTGAGTCGAAAAAGCTCATATTGCTTGAATACGACGGAGTAGTGGCCGGAGAAGCCATAGATCTACAAATCTGAGAATATCTTGAAGAGAAACATCGAAGTCAAGCTTCACAACCTTGAATGGCTTAGGTCTAATGGTGAGAAAGGGTGAGTACAGACCGTCCATGGCCTGAGACGCCATGGATTCCGGTGGAATCACGGTGGAAAAGGGGTCGGAGACGATTAGGGTTCCAGGAGGGTTCGAGAGAGTTTGAGAGACGAGGGGGTTCAAAGGCGGCGGATAGGTGGAAGTGATTAGGGTTTGGGGGGGGGGGTTGGAAATTAAAAAGGAAAGGGGGAATTATGGCCGTTGATCAAAATGATCAACGGCCTGGATTGAATATGAGCCGGGCGGGTTTTGAATTGGGTCAGGGGTCGGGTAATTTAGGGATTGGGCTGGTCCGATTTGGGGACTGAAATTGGGCCAATTTGAGGTTAAAATTGAAAGGTAAAAAAGGCTGTAATTGAAATAGAAATGGGCTAAATGTTAAATAGCCAATTTTCCCCTTTTATTTTATAAAAATAGCAATAATGAGTTTAAAAGTAAATTTAAAACACTGAGCCAACAAATACTATATAAATATTAATCTAAGAATACCGGAACTAATTTTATAATTATAAAATGCTATTAATCTTAAAGTGGCTATAATTGCAGTTATATGCAATTTAGTCTTTTAAATACCAAATAAATTTGTAAAAATATGCAAAAATCACCTTAATTATATTTTGGTGCAAATATGAGAATAAAAATAAATTATTCAGCAAAATGATAATCTTGGGAATATTATTGGATTTTGTACTGATAAAATAGATAATAAATTGGTTTTAAAATCTTAAAAAATTAGGAAAAAATATCAAAACTCTTGGGCATGCTTATATATGCATGTACATGCTATTTTGAAAGTATTTTGTATATAAAATACATAGGGAAAAATTGGGTATCAACAGCTGCCCCTCGTTACCCGGGAAGGATGAAAGAGTTATCGGGTAAAGATATGATGGACAATTTTGACCGAACGAACGACTTGAAGAATTTTGACCGAGCTCGGGTTCCTGAGCCGCCTACATATCCTTGGTTTTATAGGAATCAGGTCGTATGTAGTTCAGGACCCGTCGGCGGAACATGCCGATGGAGATTTTTCCGAGATATTTGGATCGGGGTAGCATTGCTACGAATTAAAAAAGGCTGCGGAAACTGGAGCGGGATCGCTCCTGCTGAAACGGCTGTTGCTAGCCGGTTTACCTGCAAATAAAACACGAGCGCATATGTTGTGCATAAATTTAAACATGATGCAAGTTCCCGTTGGACCATGTATGTTGTCTTTGGACGGTTAGGATGACGTCATCGGACTACGGTGTCCTGGGCCATGAAACACATAATAAAGGATTCGCAGGCTATGAAATGATGCTCTCGGGCTATAAGAATGATGCCTCCAAACCATGATGCCTTTGAATAATGCGATGCAGAGATAAGAGTGGGGTCCTCAGGCCATGTCATGATGTTCTCGGGCTATGAAAATGATGCCTCTGAACGATGACGCCTTCGGATGATTTTGACGATCTTTCAGCCCATGAAATGCAGGATTTGGCGATCTTTCAGCCGATGCAAGTTTTAATAAAATGGCGATATTTCAGCCGATGTAAAGTGTAAATATAAATGGCGATCTTTCAGCCGATGCAAGACTTAAATAAGGTGGCGATATTTCAGCCGATGTAAAGTGTAAATATAAGTGGCGATGTTTCAGCCGATGCAAGATTTAAGCGAAGTGGCGATATTTCAGCCGTGCAAATGGAGACAGAGCTTAGTCTCGGAAGGCGGAATAGTAGCCTTATGCAATGCAAAGAGATGCACATGGAGGTAGAGATTAACCTCGGAAGGCAGAATAATAGCCTTGTGCAATGTAGAGAAATGCAATATTTCAGCCGATGGAAGCTTAAAATAAAGTGGCGATATTTCAGCCTTATGCAATTATGGAGACAGAGCTTAGTCTTGAAAGGCAGAATAGTAGCCTTATGCAATGCAAGAAATGCAAATGGAGGTAGAGCTTAACCTCGGAAGGCAGAATAGTAGCCTTATGCAATGCAAGAGACAGAGCTTAGTCTCGGAAGGCGGAATAGTAGCCTTATGCAATGCAAGAAATGCAAATGGAGGTAGAGCTTAACCTCGGAAGGCAGAATAGTAGCCTTATGCAATGCAAGAAATGCAAATGGAGGTAGAGCTTAACCTCGGAAGGCAGAATAGTAGCCTTATGCGGAAGATGACAGACGAGTAGTAGTAAAAGATTCTTGGCTGATAGCGGATAGCTGGTTGTTGATTGCGACATTGTGGCTGCTGGGGATATCGTGTGAAGCGATAATTTCGGGAATTGTATTCCTGAAAGTACGAGTGTGTAAATGGATTTGCTGATTTGTGACTTGGGTGCCTACATCCAAAGAAAAATCGTGAGTTTTGTAAAGGGCCCGGTTAGTTCGCGTTCCCGCTGGCTTCGCTTGACTAGCTCGGCTTTGTTTATGGTGATACTGTAGGTACCCTCGGGGCATCGTTGTCAAACAAAGCGATTTCGATAATAGGCATGCATGAGTTTTGTTAAAGGTATGATATATTTATATATATTTAAAAAAAACAGCTTTAGATGAACCAACGACCGCGACGTGGTTCAAAACATNGCCTTATGCAATGCAAGAAATGCAAATGGAGGTAGAGCTTAACCTCGGAAGGCAGAATAGTAGCCTTATGCAATGCAAGAAAATGCAAATGGAGGTAGAGCTTAACGACGGAAGGCCGAATAGTGAGCCTTATGCGGAAGATGAGAGACGAGTAGTAGTAAAAGATTCTTAGCTGATAGCGGATAGCTGGTTGTTGATTGCGACATTGTGGCTGCTGGGGATATCGTGTATGGATAGTGGTTGTGAAGCGATAATGTCGGGAGTTGTATTCCTGAAAGTACGAGTGTGTACATGGATTTGTTGATTTGTGACTTGGGTGCCTGCATCCAAAGAAAAATCGTGAGTTTTGTAAAGGGACCGGTTAGTTCGCGTTCCTACTGGCTTCGCTTGACTGGCTCGGCTCTGTTTATGGTGATACTGTAGGTACCCTCGAGGCAGCGTTGTCAAACAAAGCGATTTCGATAATAGGCATGCATGAGTTTTGTTAAAGGTATGATATATTTATATATATATTTTTTTTAAAAACAGCTTTAGATGAATTAACGACCCCGATGTGGTTCAAAACATTGCGACCTTTCTTGCTACGGAATTTTGAGGGCCCTCCTCAAAATTCTGCCCCAGTTGAGTGGGTTAATGCTTCTGACGACTGCTTGCAATGATCGACTGAAGTTTCTTTGGAATTTTGAGGGTCCTCCTTAAAATTCTGCCCCAGTTTCCAATTGCGGGGGGAAATGAAAATTTTATTGAATTGTGACCGAACCCATAAGGCTGCCTACGTATCCCCTCTTAAACGGAAATCACGTCGGACGTAGTTCAAATTACATAAGGAAATCATAAATGGTTACACATAGTATCGCTTGACTGCATTTGAATTTATTAGTTTTGGCCAAACTTCCCGTCCATTTCTGCAAGTATGAGGGCTCCTCCTGTCAGAACCCGATGAACCATGTATGGACCTTGCCAGTTAGGGGAGAACTTCCCTTTGGCTTCATCTTGATGTGGAAAAATCTTCTTCAACACCAGCTGCCCTGGTGTAAACCGTCTTGGTCTGACTCTCTTGTTGAAGGCTCTGGTCATTCCGTTCTAGTAAAGTTGACCATGGCAAACCGCGTTCATTCTCTTTCCATCTATGAGAGCTAATTGTTCGTAACGACTCTTTACCCATTCTACATCGTCGATTTCTGCTTCCTGTATGATTCTTAGGGATGGAATTTCTACCTCGGCGGGGATGACCGCTTCCGTACCATAAACCAGCATATAGGGAGTTGCACCAGTCGATGTGCGGACTATGGTGCGATACCCTAACAAAGCAAATGACAGCTTCTCATGCCACTGCTTATGCTTTTCTACCATCTTTCTCAATATCTTCTTGATGTTCTTATTGGCGGCTTCTACAGCTCCGTTCATCTGAGGCCTGTAGGCTGTGGAATTCTTGTGTTTGATCTTGAAGGTTTCGCACATGGCTTTCATCAAATCACTGTTGAGGTTGGAACCGTTGTCAGTAATGACTGATTCTGGGATCCCGAATCGACAAATGATACGGTCACGGACAAAGTCTGCCACGACTTTCTTGGTCACTGCTCTGTAAGATGCTGCTTCAACCCATTTAGTGAAATAATCAATTGCTACTAGGATAAACCTGTGCCCATTTGATGCGGCAGGTTCGATTGGTCCGATAACATCCATTCCCCATGCGACGAACGGCCATGGCGAGCTTGTTGCATTAAGCTCATTTGGAGGCACTTTTATCATGTCTGCATGGATCTGACAGCGGTGGCACTTTCAAACATACTGGATGCAGTCCGTTTCCATAGTCATCCAGAAATAACCTGCCCGGAGTATCTTCTTGGCTAAGACAAAACCGTTCATATGTGGACCACAGGTCCCAGCATGAATTTCCTCTAGCAGTTTGGATGCTTCCTTTGCGTCAACACACCTTAGCAAACCCAAATCCGGAGTTCTCCTATACAGGCTTCCTCCACTGTGGAAGAAATTGTTGGACAATCTTCGCAGAGTGCGCTTCTGAATAGCATTTGCAAGCTCTGGATATTTTCCTTCGGCCAAAAATTCCTTGATGTCGTGAAACCAAGGCTTTCCGTCTGCTTCTTCCTCGACATGAGCACAGTAAGCTGGCTGATCATGAATCTTTACTGGAATAGGGTCTATGAAGTTCTTATCTGGATGCTGAATCATGGATGATAGAGTGGCCAATGCATCGGCAAACTCATTCTGGACTCTGGGAACATGCCGGAACTCTGTCTTTATGAACCTCTTTCTCAACTCCTGTACATGATGCAAATACGGGAGTATCTTGGAGTTCTTGGTCGCCCATTCTTCTCGGACCTGATGTATAAGCAAATCCGAATCTCCAGTCACTAGCAACTCTTGGACGTTCATGTCAATGGCCATCTTGAGCCCAAGATGCAAGCTTCGTACTCGGCCATATGTTGGTGCATGGGAACCTGAGCTTGGCGGATACCGGATAATGCTGGCCGGTTTCTGATACTAGGACTGCTCCTATGCCAACTCCCTTGAAATTTGCTGCTCCGTCGAAAAACATCCTCCAACCGTCATAGGATTCTGCAATGTCCTCTCCTATGAATGATACCTCGTCATCAGGAAAATACGTCTTCAGAGGCTTGTATTCTCCATCCATAGGGTTTTCAGCGAGGTGATCTGCTAGGGCCTGTCCTTTGATTGCTTTCTGAGTCACGTAGACAATGTCAAATTCACTCAGCAGGATCTGCCACTTAGCTAGCTTGCCGGTGGGCATGGGCTTCTGAAAGATGTACTTCAATGGGTCCATTCTTGATATGAGATACATGGTGTAACCACAGAAATAATGCCTCAACTTCTGAGCTACCCAAGTCAGAGCACAACAGGTGCGCTCTAGTAAGGAATACTGGGCCTCGTACGGGGTGAACTTCTTGCTGAGATAATAAATGGCCGGCTCTTTTCTCCCCGTTTCATCATGCTGCCCCAGAACACAACCAAACGCTCCATCCAATACTGCAAGGTAGAGTAGCAGGGGTCTACCTGGTTCAGGCGGAACCAGAACCGGCGGTGTTGACAGGTACTCTTTGATTCTGTCGAAGGCTTTCTGGCAGTTGTTAGTCCATTTGGTAGTGGCGTCCTTCTTCAACTTCTTAAAGATCGGCTCACAAATGACAGTGGACTGAGCTATGAACCGGCTGATGTAGTTAAGTGTCCCCAAGAAACTCATAACCTCTTTCTTGCTCTTCGGCGGCGGCAATTCTTGAATAGCTTTGACCTTTGATGGATCCAATTCTATCCCTCGGCGGCTCACAATGGACCCAAGTAGTTTTTCGGCAGGAACCCCAAATGCACATTTTGCGAGATTCAACATCAGGTTGTACCTTCTCAGTCTATTGAAGAATTTCCTCAAATCTCCCATGTGAACAGTGGCTTTCTTGGATTTGATGATGACGTCGTCTACATACACTTCGATCTCCTTGTGTATCATGTCATGAAAAATTGTGGTCATGGCCCTCATGTAGGTGGCCCCTGTATTCTTTAACCCAAACGGCATCATTTTGTAACAATACATCCCCTACGGCATAATGAAAGCCGTTTTCTCAGCATCCTCTTCATCCATCCATATCTGATGGTACCCAGCAAAACAATCAACGAATGACTGCAACTCATGCTTGGTGCAGTTGTCAATCAAGATGTGTATATTCGGCAAGGGAAAGTCGTCTTTTGGACTGGCCCGGTTGAGATCCCGGTAGTCAACGCAAATTCTGACCTTCCCATCCTTCTTCAGTACTGGCACAATATTGGCTAACCATGTTGGATACTCTACTACCCGGAGGACCTTAGCTTTGACCTGCTTAGTGACTTTTTCCTTGATTTTCAAACTCATGTCTGGCTTGATCTTTCTGAGCTTCTGTTTCACTGGCGGACAGGCCGGATCAGTCGGTAATTTGTGAGCCACAATGGACGTGCTTAGACCAGTCATGTCGTCATATGACCATGCGAATATGTCCTCATATTCTTTTAGAAATTTTGTATACTCTTCCTTCTCAGACGGTGACAAATGAACACTGACTCATGTTTCTTTGATGTTCTCTGCATCTCCTAAATTGACGATCTCCGTCTCATCCAGGTTGGACTTAGGCCTACTCTCAAATTTCTTAACTTCTTTAACAATTTCATCCGGTATATCATCTTCCTATGAATCTGTGTCCGTTTGTCGCGTTAACTCGTTGCATGTCACAGTCGTTGGTTCATCAAGATAAATAATAGTAATACTGTTTGAGTAAAGTAATGAGAGAAAATAATAAGAGAGACATTTGTAAGAAAATTGAAATACTTTAATAAATTCCGTAAGTGTTTTGAACATTGGATCTCTTTCTTGCGAAAAAAGAAAATAAACTTAATAAAGCAAAATAGTGCGTAATGCTTTGTTCAGCCTTGCTACCCCGAGGCACGTCGGGCTCTGGTTGTTCTGATGGTCCAATTCTTGTGATGTGCCCCTCTGCTTAAGATGATCATGCCAGAGTGCACGAACTAACCTTTGGGGAGGGGAATAATAAAAAGTAAAAACAAAAGGTAACAAGTTAGTAGGGATCGTGAAAAGAAAACGTTGCAATATTTAAACACATAGTGTAAGAATATAAATCGTGTCCTAAATTGGGAGCCTCGTTGTGCCCGAGGTAGGCCTAGCGACAAGTAGATTTGGAGAACTTAGAATGCTAAATGCCTCATTTTATTGATAAAAAATAAGACGAATCCCAAAACAACACTAAATAACAGGAAATAAAAGTGTCACTGTGGCCATAGGCCTTATTACATTTGTAAAGCAAAAATAAACTCCTATCTACTTGGTCCCAGAAGGACCTTCCCCAGACTCGGCATTGTTGGCTCCCTCGTACAGTTCTCCCAGCTAGCGCAATCCTAACAACAAGTAGGCCCTCGCCAGATGTCCGCCTTCATTTCCTTCAGCAACCCCGCAATCTTCAACCCTCTTCAG
>NW_017670739.1:436555-448720 GCF_001879085.1 Nicotiana attenuata
GCGGCCGCACTCATCCTTCTCCCTTTCTCAAAATGTTGGTATAAATAGAACTATAGACTTCATTTTACATTTTTCCTCTTTGAACAAACACCGTTGCGCTGTTAATTTTTCTTAGAGATTTCAATTGTCCACACACAACACCTCTTTTAGTTACTCTTGCACTCCGTCTATCTAGTATGCTTCAATTTCATAATAATCTTTTTAGTTAATTTAATTTGTAGATTTCAATATTTAAACACATAGTGTAAGAATATAAATCGTGTCCTAAATTGGGAGCCTCGTTGTGCCCGAGGTAGGCCTAGCGACAAGTAGATTTGGAGAACTTAGAATGCTAAATGCCTCATTTTATTGATAAAAAATAAGACGAATCCCAAAACAACACTAAATAACAGGAAATAAAAGTGTCACTGTGGCCATAGGCCTTATTACATTTGTAAAGCAAAAATAAACTCCTATCTACTTGGTCCCAGAAGGACCTTCCCCAGACTCGGCATTGTTGGCTCCCTCGTACAGTTCTCCCAGCTAGCGCAATCCTAACAACAAGTAGGCCCTCGCCAGATGTCCGCCTTCATTTCCTTCAGCAACCCCGCAATCTTCAACCCTCTTCAGGAACTTCTTTTCCAGTTCCACTATGCCCCGCTCCAAACAGATCAGTCGTTTGTTGGCGCTGACAGCCATATCTTTCCATTCTCCAATTAGATTTTGATTGGCTTCTTGTATTTCACGGTACTCATTTTCACATTCCCGCATCCTCTTGCACAATTGGTTGTACTTTACCTGTGCTTCAGCCTTTTCATCAATAATCCTGTGACCTCGAACAAATCCGGGCTGACCCAAATCATTGTGATTGTCCTCCAGCCAGCCTAGATAGTGTAGAGTACAACCAGCATGGTAGTGATCTGGCTCGATGGTGTCTCTTCCCAAGACAATTTTGCTATGCCACATATGCTGAGCCTAATATCTGTACGGACTGTCGTCATCTTGGAAGTCGGCTCGAAAATGGCTCATCTTGTCAACCCTTGGTATAACCTGCTTCCTTCCTGCCTGTCTCATAACCCGAATAGGGACATATGGGTAGGTCCCTCTGAAACCGATCAGTATCAGAAATGGAGCATCCCTAGACAGTATGATGAATTCTTCAGTAGGGAACCACTCAAAAATCCATTGCACCCGGTCTTCAGTAAGATTGTCGAAGAGCTCGACCCACTCTCTAGCATTCTCTGGTTGGGCGAACATGTTGGGCATATAATTCATCCGCTTTGGGTGATGAAAAGCGATATGATCATCCCAGTCTCTACGATGGATTTCCTACCGGTACTTACCCCTTTGGAGGTGCTCCATGAGCCATAGTTGGAGTAGCAAATTACATCCCTCGAAATGTTTGGCCCCTTGTTGACATCTTTTTAGGGCTCGGTATATTTCTGCAACTATCATTGGCACAAAGCTGAATGGCTGCCCGTTAATTCCTTCCATCAAGGTCTTGGTGACCATGGCCAGTCTGGTATGAATTCTTGCTTTCTTTGTCGGAAAAACTATCATCCCCAAGAAACAGAACATAAACACAAATACCCTTCGGTGAATGTGCCCCAATGAGGTGATGGCGAATTCATCCGGATAGGTACGGTATGATTTGCTATGGCCGTACCTTTCATACAAATGGTCAAAGGGAATGTATGACTTCTCCAAACATGTCAAGTCGGGATTCTTCACTAGACCCATCATCTTAAGAAAACCCCTACCCTTACGATTTTCCGGCATTAGCAAACCCAGAGTTTCCCATGGTATCCCAGCTAGTCCTCCTATTTCCTCGAGTAAAGGTGACATTTCTATGTCCCCGAAGCGAAACACCGATCTATCACAGTCCCAAAACAAAGTTGCAGCTTCTATGATCTTGCTGTTAGGTTGAATGTCTAGCAGAGAAAACAGGTTTCCTAGATACTTTATGACAAGAGCTTGATCACTGGAATGGAGATCTCCCCACCAACTCAACAACTTGGGGTGGATGTTGGTGACCATGCCGAATCTGGGGACTTCGTGCCTCATTTTCTGCAAAACAAAAGGTTAGGCCCTTTTCCCCCACCAGACTCGACTATTTAACATCAATAATAGCATAAGAAGCATTTAGTTCTCCAAATGAATGCACAGAATGTGGTAGTGTCCATTTGGGTTTCAAGGAAACCCAGTGGACTTTGGACAAGGCTATCTTAAAGAGTCATTATGCGGACCGCATAACTGACTCGGCTAAGTTTGACCATGATGCATGCACAATTTTAAAGGGAAATGGTTTCTATGGGGTATTAGACTTGGTACCCTTGAGCGGACAACTCAAGAGGGAAAGGCGTGGAACTGTTGACGGCACCGCTGATCGACTAGTTTTACCGCAAATATGCCTTTGCCAAATTTAGGGGACGATAATATTGGAAGGGCGCAACCACTCATTATAAGCGTTGCTATGGTATTTTGTTTGGCACGAGTGGAATATGATGTTGAAAAAATGCAATACAATAATTAACTAATTGTCATGTACTTTCACGTTCATAAAGTAATGATTACAATAAGTGCTCGTAATTACAACAGTATTGAAGGAAAGCGGTAAAAGAAAGCATTAAAGAAAAGAAACAAAGAACCAAGTCAGTTTCGTAAAGATATAAAGACATTAAATAAAGTCAATAAAGAAGCAGTAAAGTCACAAGCAACATGAAATGGTAAAAGCCTAAAGAGATCTCCAGCAGAGTCGACATGCTGTCGATGCCCCCTTTTTCTAAAGGCGAAATCGGGTTTACGACATTTGGGCGGACAACTCTATTCCTTTTGGGAATTTGGGTTTGAGATTTAGAAGAGTCACAACCTAATGAATAAGTGCATTAGGACACTAAGAATATAAAAGAAAGAAGAACCAGAGAATGGGTAAGGGCTTGAAATTATCTCAGGGAGAAGGTGTTAGGCACCCCCCAAGATCCACTAGTGTGGTTCCCGGCCATGTTACAATTGCGACTTTAAAACAAGTAAACATACAAGACAACTTCCACATAACGGTTAGAAGTAGGAATGTATAAAGGTTAAATAAACATGCTGAAGTCAGGAAATAGGTGGTTTCATAGTTGTTTAAAAGAATGTATAAGTGCAGAAAAATAAAGATCAAATAACGAGTGCAAACAATCAGACAAAAGAAGTGAAATGGGCGGAAGTTTAAAAAGAAAACAGTGCTGGAAATTCAAAGAGGTTTTAAATGATTTTAAGCGAAATACAAGGTTTAAAGAGCTGGAAACTGACAGTTTAAAGAAAACAATAACGAAAGTACATAAGGAGGGAGGGGGGTCCTAGGTTTATAAATAACATGGATAATCTACGCAACACCTGGTAATCAATTATACGCGTGGTGTTATCACGTGATCATCATATCCATGTCTACCCTTCCCACCCCCTTAAGGTATTAAAGCGCGGAATAGTATCGTTACTTATTGCATGCTATTACTCGTCCCAATCCTATCAGTCCCGGAGGCATTGAGACTACTAATCCTAAAGGGGAGGGAGTTGGGGCTTTTCACAAGTTTTAAAAGGAAAAAAGTCTAGGCGACAAACAAAAACACATAATCAAATAGGGGAGAAGCAAACAGCAGTTAAGGCTCAAACAGGCCTCCTCACTTAAAGGCAAATATATAGCATGACTTCAAATACTGGTTATCGTCTGAATTAAATTTAAAAGCGTTAGGACAGGTTGATTTATCACATATTTCTCAGATGAGGAGTCCGAATTAGCCTTGTCTGGTTGTAGTTATCAGAGCTGACACAGTTAATTAAAAACCTAATGGTTTGCCTAAGTGAGACCTATAGGCATGATATCTAGCGGAGCGTGCTGATTTTAAAGAAAGGTTCACTGGTTTTATAGACAAAAGATCTGTAGATTTTAAACGAACTTATGACTGGTTTTAAACGTATAGATAAAATAGACAAGGCTGATTCGATTGATTATTCCTATAGGCAAGTTATCTAAGCGTTATTGGTTTTAAATGATTACATAGATGCAAGAGTCCTATAGGCATGGTATCTAGAATGAAGTTGATTATTATTAGACCTATGATTGTTTGCCTAATGACAGGTATATGCAGAAGTGCAGAAAAGAAACCTATGATCATGATTTCTATATGCAGAAATGCAGGGACTTAGAGACAGGATTTCTATATGCAGAGATGCAGAAATAAATGACCTATAGGCATGCTGTCTATGTGAATGCAGGAATTAAAAAATCCTATAGGCAAGTTATCTACCCTTTGCATACAATCATTCACATCCCTTTCCACTAGCCGTCCCCAATAGTTATTACAAATTATTATAGTCCAAAATGAATCGAAAAAGTAAGAAAATAAAATTACATCAGAAGTTCCAGCTACAACCAAACAGTCTAATTCAGACTCAAAGTCCAACAATATGAGATAAACCAACTTCCAGGATCAAAACTTCCAAAAGCCTTTCTCATACTTTGGGTGTGTCAAAGTTCCAAGGAGCTTTATGAACTCCAGGCAGTGCTTACACCCAATTATATTGCAGAATTAAGATTATGGTGCAGTGTCGAATAGCCAGCCCTCGAATGTCCAAGTTCAGAGGGAGCTCCAAGTCCCAAAGCAAGGCTCATAAGAGGGGGGCAGAACTTAAGAGTCCAAGAATAAGTGTAAGTGCATAGGGGGGAATTAGGAAAGCCATGGCAGGCTGGTGGTCATGCCCAGCAATTGGGAATGCTGGCACACCCCTGACCAGCCTGTCAGCAAAAACATGGGAGTTAGGATCCATTGAGGATCAGGTTCTGAACTGGGCAGTAATTTGGGTACTACCAGGCCAAGAACCTTAACTCAGACACATAGAGGGGAATGGGGGTAGGGATATACAATAGAAACAGATGCAAGGAAGGAACATATTAGCATAAATCATTGAATCATGCGCAGTAAAGTAAACAGGATTGCAGAAACTATAAGTAAACACATAGGGGTGAGGCAGGAATGTTAACTCTGAACATACCAATTTCAGAAGAAATAAGTAAAAACAGTAGTCTTGAAAAGGCCAAGTTGCAAGCAAAGCAATTCCAAAAGATCCCAAGCAGAATATCGAATTCAAAATAGTATTGCAAGTGTGCAAGTATTTTAAAGACTAGTGGTGTGAAGGTTTTGTGAAGAATGAAGTCGTGTCTAAATGTGCAGAGGGGCAGTCCTTTTTATAGTGCAGAGAAACAAGTAAGAAAGGCAAGGAATATATCATTGAATTCAGTCTCCCTTTGGTTAAGGGATTCTGATTTCGACGGGTAAAAACCAGTTAAGGAAAGAAATTTTAATTAAAACTCTTCAAAGTAGCACAAAAGGGGTAAATACATAGAAGTTATTTAAGGAAAACAATCAATGGTACACGGTTTGTGACAAATATGGAAAGGGAATCAATCAAACAGCTAGTGCAACCAAAATTACAAGTTCAATTTGAATGAACCAAGTCAGGAAAAGGTAAAGGAGATTCAATCAAAGAAAACCAGTCAGATCTTATTAAGAGGATTTCGGAATCAATCAATTAGTTGGAAAAACCTTTTCAAAGCATAGTCCTTATATATAAAGCACACAAATCAAGAAGGGATTGTCAAATTATTTAGAAGAGGGTTTAATCAAAGAGGGGTTCAGAATCATAAGCAAAAGTGGTACAAGTACAATTTGTAGACTCACGAGGAGTCTGAGAGTCCAGGGTCCCAAATAGGAACCCTAACTCGCACACAAGAATCAAAATTGCCAAGAAACCCCCAAATCTTAGGGTTTCGAATTGAGTCAGACAATAGAGATGAGAAGGCAAGCCGCTTGATAGAGGCTCAGGAGTCCTTCCCAAAGACTCATGAGAATCAAACAAACAAGATACACAGTTAAGAGCATGGAGAACACGTTTGAAAAACTCAGAATTTAACAAGTTCAGAAGAAAAAGATACAAACATAGGCAAAACAAGATGAATCATGCTTATTAAGAATACAAACATAGTACAGTAACGCCAACAAAATCAAAGAACTCAATCGTAAACACATATAGCGAAGATTAACATGTGAGCATAGGAGAAAAGAAAGTAGAAGAACATTACATGCATAGTAAAAGAAATCGGACAAACACACATAAAGAAAGAACAAAAAGAATCAGAAGGGTATTTTGTAGAAACTTTTCGGAAACCCTAAATCGAAATTAAACGATTTTGAAAAAAGAGAATTTGGGTAAAGCCTTTAAAAAGTTCAATAGAACACAGACATGTTCCAGATCTAAGAGAATAAGTAAAGAACCTCGAACAACTTAGGGTTGTAGAGAAACCCTAGAAATGAGAAAGGTCTTGAGGAAAGTCAGATCCTGAGTCGAAAAGGCTCATATTGCTTGAATACGACGGAGTAGTGGCCAGAGAAGCCATAGATCTATAAATCTGAGAAGATCTTGAAGAGAATCATCGAATTCAGGCTTCATAGCCTTGAATGGCTTAGGTCTAATGGTGAGAAAGGGTGAGTACAGACCGTCCAAGGCCTGAGACGCCATGGATTCCGGTGGAATCATGGTGGAAAAGGGGTCGGAGACGATTAGGGTTCCAGGAGGGTTCGAGAGAGTTTGAGAGACGAGGGGGTTCAAAGGCGGCTGATAGGTGGAAGTGATTAGGTTTTGGGGGGGTTGGAAATTAAAAAGGAAAGGGGGAATTATGGCCGTTGATCAAAATGATCAACGACCTGGATGGAATATGTGTCGGGCGGGTTTTTTAATTGGGTCAGGGGTCGGGTAATTTAGGGATTGGGATGGTCCGATTTGGGGGACTGAAATTGGGCCAATTTGAGGTTAAAATTGAAATGTAAAAAAGGCTGTAATGGAAATAGAAATGGGCTAATTGTTAAATAGCCAATTTTCCCCTTTTATTTTATATAATTTGCAATAATGATTTTAAAAGTAAATTTAAAACACTAAGCCAACAAATAATATATAAATATTAATCTAAAAATACTGGAATTAATTTTACAATTATAATATGTTATTAATCTTAAAGTAGGCTATAATTGCAATTATATGCAATTTAGTCTTTTCAATACCAAATAAATTTGTAAAAATATGAAAAAATCACCTTATTTATATTTTGGTGCAAATATGAG
The DNA here is from genome assembly GCF_001879085.1 of Nicotiana attenuata. Lineage (NCBI taxonomy): Eukaryota > Viridiplantae > Streptophyta > Magnoliopsida > Solanales > Solanaceae > Nicotiana > Nicotiana attenuata. Next base: position 443,692 of record NW_017670739.1, read on the forward strand.
AATAAAAAATAAATTATTCACCAAAATGATAATCTTGGGAATAATTATTGGATTTTGTACCGATATAATAGACAATAAATTAGTTTTAAAATCTTTTAAAATTAGGAAAAAATATCAAAACTCTTGGGCATGCTTATATATGCATGTACATGCTATATTGAAAGTATTTTGTATATAAAATACATAGGGGAAAATTGGGTATCAACAGGCGCCTGATGTAAAAACTTGAAATGTGTTCCCTTGTTTTCCAGAGGGCGCCTGATGCAAAATCTTAAAATGTATTCCCTTGTTTTCCAGGTGGGCGTCTGATGCGAAAACTTGAAATGTATTCCCTTGTTTTCCAGGTGGGCGCCTGCAACTTAAACTTGAAATGTATTCCCTTGTTTTCCAGGTGGGCGCCTGAAACTTAAACTCTAAATGTATTCCCTTTTATTCCAGGTGGGCGCCTGATGCAAAAACTTAAAATGTATTCCCTTGTTATCCAGCTGGGCGCCTGATGCCAAAACTTGAAATGCATTCCCTTATTTTCCAGGTGGGCGCCTGATGCAAAAACTTGAAATGTATTCCCTTGTTTTCCAGGTGGGCGCCTGCAACTTAAACTTGAAATGTATTCCCTTGTTTTCCAGGTGGGAGCCTGATGCAAAAACTTGAAATGTATTCCCTTGTTATCCAAGTGGGTGCCTGGTGCAAAACTTGAAATCTATTTCCTTGTTATCCAGGTGGGCGCCTGATGCCAAAACATGAAATATATTCCCTTGTTTTTCAGGTGGGCGCCTGATGCAAAAACATGAAATGTATTCCCTCGTTTTCCAGGTGGGCGCCTGAAGCAAAAACTTGAAATGTATTCCCTTGTTTTCCAGGTGGGCGCCTGATGCCAAAACTTGAAATGTATTCCCTTGTTTTCCAGGTGGGCGCCTGATGCCAAAACTTGAAATGTATTCCCTTGTTTTCCAGGTGGGCGCCTGATGCAAAAACTTGAAATGAATTCCCTTGTTTTCCAGGTGGGCGCCTGATGCCAAAACCTGAAATGAATTCCCTAGTTTTCCAGGTGGGGCGCCTGATGTCAAAAGATGAAATAAATTCCCTTGTTTTCCAGGTGGGCGCCTGATGCAGAAACATGAAATGAATTCCCTTGTTTTATAGGTGGGTGCCTGATGCCAAAACTTGAATTGTATTCCCTTGTTTTCCAGGTGGGCGCCTGATGCAAAAACTTGAAATGTATTCCCTTGTTTTCCAGGTGGGCGCCTGATGCAAAAACTTGAAATGTATTCCCTTTTTTTCCAGGTGGGCGTCTGATGCAAAAACATGAAATGTATTCCCTTGTTATCCAAGTGTGCGCCTGATGCCAAAACTTGAAATGTATTCCCTTGTTTTCCAGGTGTGCGCCTGATGCCAAAACTTGAAATGTATTCCCTTGTTTTCCAGGTGTGCGCCTGAATCCAAAACTTGAAATGTATTCCCTTGTTTTCCAGGTGGGCGCCTGATGCAAAAACTTGAAATGTGTTCCCATGTTTTCCAGGTGGGCATCTGATGCAAAAACATGAAATGTATTCCCTTGTTATCAAGTTGGGCGCCTAATGCAAAAACTTGAAATGTATTCCCTTATTTTCCAGGTGGGCGCCTGCAACTTAAACTTGAAATGTATTCCCTTGTTTTCCAGGTGGGCGCCTAATGCCGAAACTTGAAATGATTTCCCTTGTTTTCCAGGTGTGCGCCTGATGCCAAAAATTGAAATGAATTCCCTTGTTTTCCAGGTAGGCGCCTGATGCCAAAACTTGAAATGAATTCCCTTGTTTTCCAGGTGGGCGCCTGATGCCAAAACTTGAAATGAATTCCCTTATTTTCCAGGTGGGCGCCTGATGCCAATAATTCATATGAATTCCCTTGTATTCCATGTGGGCGCTTGATGCCGAAACTTGAAATGAATTCCCTTGTTTTCCAGGTGGGCGCCTGATGCAAAAAATTCAAATGAATTCACTTGTATTCCATGTGGGCGCCTGATGCCGAAACTTGAAATGAATTCCCTTGTTTTCCAGGTGGGCGCCTGATGCCAAAACTTAAAATGTATTCCCTTGTTTTCCAGGTGGGCGCCTGATGCAAAAACTTGAAATGTATTCCCTTGTTATCCAGCTGGGCGCCTGATGCCAAAACTTTGAGATGTATTCCCTTGTTTTTCAGGTGGGCGCCTGATGCAAAAACTTGAAATGTATTCCCTTATTTTCCAGGTGGGCGCCTGCAACTTAAACTCAAAATGTATTCCCTTTTTTTCCACGTGGGCGCCTGATGCCAAAACTTAAAATGTATTCCCTTGTTATCCAGGTGGGCGCCTGATGCCAAAACTTGGAATGCATTACCTTATTTTCCGGGTGGGCGCCTGATGCAAAAACTTGAAATGTATTCCCTTGTTATCCAGGTGGGCGCCTGATGCAAAAACTTGAAATGTATTCCCTTGTTTTCCAGGTGGGCGCCTGATGCCAAAACTTGAAATGTTTTCCAGGTGGGTGCCTGATGCCAAAACTTGAAATGAATTCCCTTGTTTTCCAGTTGGGCGCCTGATGCCAAAAATTCAAATGAATTCCCTTGTTTTCCATGTGGGCGCCTGAAGCCGAAACTTGAAATGAATTCCCTTGTTTTCAAGGTGGGCGCCTGATGCCAAAACTTGAAATGAATTCCCTTGTTTTCCAGGTGGGCGCCTGATGCCAAAACTTGAAATGAATTCCCTTGTTTTCAAGGTGGACGCCTGATGCCAAAACTTGAAATGAATTCCCTTGTTTTCCAGGTGGGCGCCTGATGCAAAAACATGAAATGTATTCCTTTGTTATCCAAGTGGGCGCCTGATGCAAAAACTTGAAATGTATTCCCTTGTTTTCCAGGTGGGCGCCTGATGCAAAAACTTGAAATGTATTCCCTTGTTTTCCAGGTGGGCGCCTGATGCCAATAATTGAAATAAATTCCCTTATTTTCCAGGTGGGCGCCTAATGCCGAAACTTGAAATGATTTCCCTTGTTTTCCAGGTGTGCGCCTGATGCCAAAAATTGAAATGAATTCCCTTGTTTTCCAGGTGGGCGCCTGATGCCAAAACTTGAAATGTATTCCCTTGTTTTCCAGGTGGGCGCCTGATGCCAAAACGTGAAATGTATTCCCTTGTTTTCCAGGTGGGGGCCTGATGCAAAAACTCTAAACGTATTCCCTTGTTTTCTAGGTGGGCGCCTGATGCAAAAACTGGAAATGCATTCCCTTGTTATCCATGTGGGCGCCTGATGCAAAAACTTGAACTGCATTCCCTTGTTTTCCAGGTGGGTGATGCTCAAACTTGAAATGTATTCCCTTGTTTTCCAGGTGGGCCTGATGCAAAAACTTGAAATGTATTCCCTTGTTTTCTAGGTGGGATTCTGATGCCAAAACTTGAAATGTATTCCCTTGTTTTTCAGGTGGGATTCTGATGCCAAAACTTGAAATGTATTCCCTTGTTTTCCAGGTGGCGCCTGATGCAAAAACTTGAAATGTATTCCCTTGTTTCCAGGTGGGCGCCTGATTCAAAAACTTGAAATGTATTCCCTTATTTTCCAGGTGGGCGCCTGCAACTCAAACATGAAATGTATTCCCTTGTTTTCCAGGTGGGCGTCTGATGCCAAAACTTAAAATGTATTCCCCTGTTATCCAGGTGGGCGCCCGATGCAAAAACATAAAATGTATTCCCTTGTTATCCAACTGGGCGCCTGATGCAAAAACTTAAAATGCATTCCCTTATTTTCCAGGTGGGCGCCTGATGCAAAAACTTGAAATGTGTTCCCATGTTTTCCATATGGGCGCCTGATGCAAAAACTTGAAATGTATTCCCTTGTTTTCCAGGTGGGCGCCTGATGCAAAAACTTGAAATGTATTCCCTTGTTTTCCAGGTGGGCGTCTGATGCAAAAACATGAAATGTATTCCCTTGTTACCCAGGTGGGCGCCTGATGCAAAACTTGAAATGTATTCCCTTGTTATCCAGGTGGGCACCTGATGCAAATCTTGAAATGTATTCCCTTGTTATCCAGGTGGGCGCCTGATGCAAAAACTTGAAATGTATTCCCTTATTATCCAGGTGGGCGCCTGATGCCAAAACTTGAAATGTATTCCCTTGTTTTCCAGGTGGGCGCCTGATGCAAAAACTTGAAATGTATTCCCTTGTTTTCCAGGTGGGCGCCTGATGCAAAAACTTGAAATGTTTTCCCTTTTATCCAAGTGGGCGCCTGATGCAAAAACTTGAAATGTATTCCCTTGTTATCCAGGTGGGTGCCTGATGAAAAACTTGAAATGTATTCCCTTGTTGTCCAGCTGGGCGCCTGATGCAAAAACTTGAAATATATTCCCTTGTTATCCAGGTGGGCACCTGCCATTACAACAAAACAGACAAAACAAAAGAAATTTTTCTGCCCCAGTTTGGTACCGGGAACATCTATGAGTGTTAATCGAATCTTGTTATCCAAAAGAGCTCTATGAATTTAAAAGCTAAATCCCATTATCCCGGAGGGCCCTAAAAATTAAAATTAAATCTCATTGAGGGTCCTGAAAACTTTCGATTCAATCCCATTATCCAGGAAGGTCCTGAAAACTTAAAATTAAATCCCATTATCCAGGAGGGTCCTGAAAACGAAAATTCAATCCCATTATCCAGGAGGGTCCTGAGAACTTGTACTTAAATCCCATTATCCAGGAGGGCCCTGAAGACTAAAATTAAATCCCATTATCCAGGAGGGTCCTGAGAACTTGAACTTAAATCCNAATGAATTCCCTTGTTTTCCAGGTGGGCACCTGATGCCAAAACTTGAAATGAATTCCCTTGTTTTCTAGGTGGGCGCCTGATGTCAAAACTTTGAGATGTATTCCCTTATTTTTCATTGGGCGCCTGCAACTTAAACTCTGAGATGTTTTCCCACTTTTTCCAGGTGGGCGCCTAATGCCGAAACTAGAAATGAATTCCCTTGTTTTCCAGGTGGGCGCCTAATGCCAAAAATTGAAATGAATTCCCTTGTTTTCCAGGTGGGC
>NW_017670739.1:452079-471788 GCF_001879085.1 Nicotiana attenuata
AATTTGTAAGTTTTCTTACTGTTTGCCTAAAAAGATTTTTTTTCCACCTTTGCATCTTTTGCGCAAATACTAAGCATGCTAATCTTTTGTCTGGTTTTGCAACGTGCATGAGAATCAAATATGGAAAAAGTTTGTACTATTAGACGAGGCTCAAAATGTGAGTTTTAAACATTTTTTTTACTTTAATTCACCCAAGATGGTTAAAATCTGTAATGATAAATTTGAATATCACTCTCAAATCAGTTTCTAATAACAATCTTCTTAATAACCATGAAAAGTGATAGAACAGAACGCTCTTCTCAGCACACTCATCTTGTGTGCAAATACATAAATATATACAGGAGTTTCTTGGAGAATAAGACTCCAAAGTAGTCACTGGCTAGGACTCCTAATGAGATAACAATTACACCAACTCTATCCAAATAGACTTCAACAATTCCTACGTGATATTATACTTACATACCCCCTCAAGTTGAGCAGGGTGTGGAACAACTGTCAACTTGCTTGTCAAGTCCAGGAATCGGACCTGGACAAAGGCTTGGTGAGCGCATCCGCCACTTGATCATGAGAATCAAATATGGAAAAAGTTTGTACTATTAGACGAGGCTCAAAATGTGAGTTTTAAACATTTTTTTTACTTTAATTCACCCAAGATGGTTAAAATCTGTAATGATAAATTTGAATATCACTCTCAAATCAGTTTCTAATAACAATCTTCTTAATAACCATGAAAAGTGATAGAACAGAACGCTCTTCTCAGCACACTCATCTTGTGTGCAAATACATAAATATATACAGGAGTTTCTTGGAGAATAAGACTCCAAAGTAGTCACTGGCTAGGACCCCTAATAAGATAACAATTACACCAACTCTATCCAAATAGACTTCAACAATTCCTACGTGACATTATACTTACATACCCCCTCAAGTTGAGCAGGGTGTGGAACAACTGTCAACTTGCTCTTCAAGTCCAGGAATCGGACCTGGACAAAGGCTTGGTGAGCGCATCCGCCACTTGATCATGAGAACTCACATACCTGACCGACAAGGACTTTGCACGAACCTTGTCACGAACAAAATGAAAATCAATTTCCATATGTTTCATCCGAGAATGAAAAAAAGGATTAGCAGTTAAGTAGGTTTCACTAAGATTATCACACCAGAGAATGGGAATAGAGGAGGTGAAGTAGCCAATCTCTCGAAGGAGAAGCTCGGCCTATGTTATCTCAAATGTAGCAGCAGCTAATGCATGATATTCAGCCTCTGTGCTCGACCGCGATAGGCTCAAATCCTTGTTTAATTCGAGTTTCCGACGTCGTTTTAGGTGGTTTAAGGATTGGTACAAGTTTGAATGGTGTTATGGGATATGTCCGTAGGTTTGGTTGAGGTCCCGGGGGCCTCGGGTGTGTTTCGGATGCTCAACGAAGCATTTTGGAGTTTGAAAATATTGCAGAAATCCTTCAGCTGTTGCATGTCTCAGATCCTTCTTCGCGTTCGCGTAGCCTCAGCAAATTTCCCATCGCGTTCGCGTAGGCTTCTTCGCGTTCGCATAGGGCAAATCCTGGGCCTTACATTTTTCTTCATCGCGTTCGCACCCAGGGTCGCGTTCGCGTAGTTTCATATCCCAGACCTTCGCGTTCGCATTCCACCCATCGCGATCGCGAAGGGTAAATTTGGCATCTTCAATTTTTCTTCTTCGCGAACGCGAGCTCACCTTTGCGTTCGCGATGCATTAAAGTTCTGAAAAGTATTTAATGTTTCAAAAACGAGGGTTAGCCAGTTTTATCAAAATACAAGCTTGGGAGCTCGGATTTGGGAGCAATTTCGAGGGGTTTTCGAGGGCAACGATTGGGTAATGATTCTCTACTCCCTTATGCTTAATACCCACTAATCTAATCACAAATTCATCCTTAATTTCGGATTTTTGAATGAAAAATGGGTGGAATTTCATAGGCTAAACTATTGAGTTCTGAGTGGGTGTTTGACCTCCAATTTGGGAGATTTTTATATGGTTAGACTCGTGAGAGTGCGAGGGTTCTGAAAATGTAAAAATTATTCGATCCCGAGGCGTTGGCCTGAAGGGCATTTTGGTCACCTAATTTCGCGCCTTAACGTTGAATTAATTAGTAGAATCAGTTGCTTGCGATGTTATTTACAAAGTGTAATTGGATTGAATAGATTTGGGCCATTTGGAGTCGGATACTCGTGGCAAAAGTGTGATTTCAAGTTAATTTTGGAGCCGGTTCGAGGTAAGTGGCTTGTCTAACCTTGTGTGGGGAACCTTTCCCCTTAGGATATGATATTGGTAATTGAATGCCTTGTGCGTGAGGTGACGAGCGCGTACTTGAGCTAATTGTTGAAAAACCCGGTTTTACTTTAAATATTTAGACTGAGTTTCTTTCTTACCTGCTTTATTCTACTTGCAATTATAGCGTGTGTTAGTTTAGAAAAGCATGCTTAGCTGACTGTCACGACCCCAGTTCGCCCTCCGTGAACATGTCGTGACGGCACCTAGTCCCTACGACTAGGTAAGCCTAACAATGCGGAAGATAAACCATAATTGTGGAAGAAAGTAAATAAAACTGAACTAGAAAAATAAAATGGTGTTTAAGGTGCCGCTCGGCACATACCACAACAATTCTCGAAGCTAACAACATTCCTAAAACCCGGAAACTCACAAATCACAAGCTAAGAGGATACATAAGAGGCTCTGACTCAGGAATATCTATACAAATGAGAAATACTGGAAAAACTATACTTATTACAGAAAGCTGGAAAGGGACTCCTCGGTCTGCGGACGTAGCAGATATACCTTGAAGTCTCTACCGGTTCGCCTCCTTCCAAGGCTGACAGAACTGAGCGGAAGTACCTGTATCTGCACAACAAAAATGTGCAGAAGAGTAGCATGAGCACACCACGGCGGTGCCCAGTAAGTATCAAGACTAACCTCGGTGGAGTAGTGACGAGGAACAGTCGAGACACCTACCGGTCAATAAATAGTATAATCATAGGAATAATGGAAACGACATATAATTATGTAAAGACTGCATGAATGACCAAAAATGCTACAATTCACAATAAGAAAAATACAACAAGCAACAACGAGAATATAATAAATGATGATACGAAATGACGGCAGAATCACAAATCCAAATCCTAAGGTCACAACACAGCAAGGGGGAAAACAAGTCAATAACTCATATCCTACAATGATGTTCACAAAGGTCGTACATAACTCTTTCCACAATTTCACCAAGTCTCGGACAAACCACAACTCGCGAAGACCCGGTATCTGAAAATCTAACAATTGGCATCCTGTGCCCCATCAATCTCATGGTCATGCTGACAACTAACTGGCTAACTAGGGCCACTCTCCCAAATATAGTGGATAACGAGGGCGTACCTCCACCCTTAGCAAAAATCAGGAGGAATTCATCTCTATTAGGAGGGTTCGGCTACGTGTATGCTTGTGCAAGTGTTTTTAACAAGAATTCTACCAATTAGAAAACATAAAAAGGGGAACGGACCGCACGTACGAATGTTTCCTCACAACTTCCAAGCGGTAACGCTCATACAGGTAAGCAACCCACAATCACAATATAAAACAAATAGGAATGCCTCCACAGGCCGTCACAATTCTTTACAATCAACCCCTGACATAGCCCACCTTATTACGCCACGTGTGCAATTAATAACATAATAAGCACCGCCTTATTTCGCCACACGTGCATCACAATGTTCCCACCTTATTTCGCCACATGCGCAACCCACATATAAGCATATAACATATCCCGCCTTATTACGCCGTATGTGCAACACATCATAGCAAACAATAGCACGGCAAGAACCTCGTGCAAACCCTTCAACAACAACTGCACGGCAGAGACCTCGTGCATCACAGTACCAACAGTCGCATGGCAGAAACCTCGTGCCATCTGTATCAACAATCGCACGGCCAGAAACCTCGTGCATCACGATATCAATGCAACACAACAAATGACAATATATGCAGGAACAAAGCAAGAGGATCAACTCAAGAAATTCCGTTCACCAAAAGACGGTACAACTAACTCACAAGGAATAACCGTGACAGAGAAATACTACGCGCAATAAGAACAACTCAACAAGGGAGACATAATATGAAACAACGATTCCATAACACTAAGTTCAACAACAAGGAAGTTAACATGAATCAAATAATTATAATTAAGGAAATTTCAACTAAACATGGGATATCTAACTTCTTTCCAATTAAGACCAATTAATCACGCGAGAGGTAGAATAATGCTTTCCAGATAAAGACAAGCAGTTAGGAATGCTAATGTGACTACAGAAGGGTAATTGTCTACAGTTAAACAAGTAAAAGTCAATTAGGCAACAAGAATAACCAAAAAAGGCAGATAAATTCCAAGTAAGTCATGTAGAGGTGAAACTAATAACAGGAAACTCAATCATATCAAGAACAACTTCATATTCGGTGATTACAAGGATCTAAGAGCCTAAAAGGGGCAATTTTCCACAAATAAATCCGAGCACGCACTCGTCACCTCGCGTACAAGGAATACAATCAACAAGGAAGACTCAAATCCTAAGGGGAAGTCCCCCACACAAGGTTAGGCAAGATACTTACCTCGAACCGGCTAAAATCAACTAGCAACCACGTTCTTGCCACGAGTACTCGACTCCAAATGGCCCAAATCTATTCAATTAAATCACACATTGTAAATAACATCTCAAGCAACTGATTATACTATTTAATTCAAAGCTAAAGCATGAAATTAGGCAAAATGACCAAAATGCCCCTCAGGCCAACGTCTCGGAATCGGATAATTTTTACATTTTCAGAACCCTCGTCCTCTCACGAGTCTAACCATATAAAAATCTCCCAAATTGGAGGTCAAACACCCCCTCAAAACTCAATAATTCGGTCTATGAAGTTCTACCCATTTTTCATTAAAAATCTGAAATTAAAGGAGAAAATTAAGATTAGATTCATGGAAATTGGTCTAAATCGAGTGAGAAGAACTTACCCAAGTCGCCCAGGTGAAAATCCCTTCAAAAATCGCCAAGAACCGAGCTCTAGAAGTCAAAAATGTGATAACAATGGTGAAACCCTCGAAATTGGAATTTAATCCGCCTGCCCAGAAAATTGGTCATCGCGAACGCAGAAGAAGCATCGCGTTCGCGAAGAAGGAAAAATGAAGGTGTTCAGTTACTCATCGCGAACGCGACAACGCGTCCGCGAACGCGAAGAAGAAGAATTTGAAGGCCCTAGGATTGCCCTTCGCGAACGCGTGAATCTGTACACGAACGCGAAGGGTGAGACAGCATAACTACGCGAACGCGGGATGGTAGACGCAAACGCGATGAAGGGAGAGGCAGAGCTTAGCGAACGCGAGGCTCTAAACACGAACGCGAAGAAGGATTTTCCAGGTGGCCAAGATAAGCCTTCGCGAACGCGAAGGCCATATCGCGAACGCGAAGAAGGAGTACCAGAAGCAGCAACAGCAGTTCAAAAGCAAGGGGAAATGACCCGTAGCCCATCCGAAACACACCCGAGGACCCCGGGACCTCAACCAAACCTACGGACATATCCTATAACACCATTCAAACTTTTACCAATCCTTAAACCACCTAAAACGACGCCGGAAACTCGAATTCAACAAGGATTTGAGCCTAAGAACTTCAAATTTCATCAAAACACGCTTTCGATCAAAAACCTAACCAAAACACGTCCGAATGACCTGAAATTTTGCACACACGTCCAAAATGGCATGACGGAGCTACTGAAACTTCCGGAATTCCATTCCGGCCCTCAGATCAAAAACTCACTATCGGACCGGAAACTTCAAAAATTCAAACTTCGGCATTTCAAGCCTAAATTAGCTAGGAACCTCCAAAATACATTCCGAACACGCACCGGCCCCGAAATTACCTAACGGGGCTAACAGAACCGTCGGATTTCCATTCCGAGGCCGTCTTCACACAGTTCTGACTACGGACCACTTTTCAACACTTAAGCTCTCATTTAGGGACTAAGTGCCCCAAAACTCTCCGAAACTCAACACCGAACGTCCCAGCAAACCAAAATAGCAGAAATGAACTTAGAGGAAGCAGTTAATAGGGGATCGGGGCGTGAATTCTAAAAACGACCGGTCGGGTCGTTACATCGACCTAAATTGCCTATTTGCTTAAGTTGCCTTGATTGTACTACGTGAAGCATGTTAGGCTAGAACTATTTGTTGCCTTGTATTTTCTTGTACTCTAGTTCTAAATATCTTCTTGTTGTGGCTGAGGTTAGGCTTGGCACTTACTGAGTACCGCCGTGGTGTACTCATGCCCCTTCTACGCATGTTTTTCATGTGCTGACCCAGGTACCTCCACTCAGGCGTACTATCCTCGAGGCGGAGAGATCTAGCGGAGATTTTGAGGTATATCTGCCGCGTCCGCAGACCAGGAGTCTCTATTCTGTTCCAGCTTTAGTAGTTACCCTATCCTTTTCTTTCAGTTGTTTAAACATTCTGGAGTTAGAGCAGCATATTACATTTCTATTAGCCTGCGGTTCCCGTGAGTTTTCAGGTTTTGGGATGAAATTGTAGACTTCCGCGTTTTACTTTTGGGTTGTATATGCCAAGTGGCACTTATATACCGTTCCTTTTAGTTTTGCTAAATTTAATAAAATGTTTCCGCAATTTATATTAACTTTCGCATTGTTAGACTTACCTAGTTGTAGGAACTAGGTGCCATCACGACATGTTCATGGAGGGTGAACTGGGGTCGTGACAAGTTGGTATCAGAGCTCTAGGTTAATAGGAGTCACGGAACACATGCCGGTTTATTAGAGTCTTGCTGATCGGTACGGAAACGTCTGTACTTATCTACGAGAGACTATATAACTGTTAGGAAAATTCCACCTCATTTGACTTCCCTGTCATGCAAGATTTTTGGCATTCGCAATTCTAAACTTCTGCCTTCTATTCTCTCACAGATGGTGAGGACACGTGCTACTCGAGATGATCAGGCAACCGCGCCCCCTTCTGTAGCCGTCAGAGGTCGGGGACGGGGTAGAGGCCGAGGACTCGCCCATGGTGCAGCGAGAGCACCTGCGCGAGCTGCCGTCGAGGTACCACCAGCAGATCCAGCCGGAGTCCAGGCACCTGACACGCCTACAGCTACTACTACTCCAGACCTTCAGGAGACCTTGGCACAGTTCCTGAGCATGTTTGGTACGTTGAGTCAGGCGGGATTGATTCAAGTTGTACCGACTACTTCACAGATCGGGGGAGGGACCCAGACTCCCGCCGCCCCCACTCTAGAGCAGCGAGTTTCCATTGGTCAAGTTCCAGGTGCCATGACGACATAGCCTGTGGTCCTAGTTCAGCGGGTGGTGAGGGCCTCTCGCCGAGTAGGGGATAGGTGGGTCCAGGAGAGAGAGGACAGACGGGGTCAGGAGGGAGAGTATAGAGGAGTGAGTAGACCTCGTAGACCGGGGAGATATACTGGTCCTTATTTTGGAGGCAGGGTGCGTCATGGTACAGGTTTTGTGGGTCAGCCAGCTCAGTTTGTATCTCAGAGTTCCCACAGAGTTTCAGGTGTTCAGGGGTCTTGGAGCACCCGTACCGCACAGTTCCCACTACCACTTCAGTCACGAGGTTACTTTGAGTGTAGTGACATACGCCATATGGTGAAGTATTGCCCTAGACTTGGGAGGAGTGCACCTCCACAGATTTCTCGGCCACAACGCGCCCCGCAGAGTTCTCAGGCTATGGTTACAGCCCCAGTTGCTACCCCACCTGCCCGTCCCGAGGCTGTTGCCTACGATTCTATCATCACAGGTATTGTCATGGTTTGTTATAGAGGTGTATCGGTTCTATTCGATCTAGGCTCTACTTATTCTTATGTGTCTTCTTATTTTGCTCCGTATTTGGGTGTACCTCGAAATTTCCTTGAGTTCCCTGTTTATGTTTCTACTCCTGTGGGGGATTCTCTTGTTGTGGACCGCATTTATTGGTCATGTTTGGTTACTATTCGTGGTTTTGAGACCAGAGCAGATTTATTGTTACTCAGTAAGGTTGATTTTGATATTATTTTGGGTATGGACCGGTTGTCGCCCCATTATGCTATTCTTGATTGTCACGCCAAGACTGTGACGCTGGTCATGCCAGGTATACCGCGCGTTGAGTGGGGGGTGCCTTAGATCACACTCCCAGTAGAGTTATCTTTTTCCTTAAAGCTCAGTGTATGGTTGAGAAAGGGTGTGCTGTGTATTTTAGCTTATGTGAGAAATGTCAGTGTTGATACCCCTTTCTGTTGATTCAGTCCTAGTGGTACGGGATTATCATGTGTTTCCAGCTGGTCTTCCAGGCATGCCGCCCGATAGAGACATTGATTTTGGCATTGATTTGTTGCCGGGCACTCAGCCCATTTCCATTCCTCCGTATCGTATGGCTCCTCCTGAGTTGAAGGAGTTAAAGGATCAGTTGCAGGAATTGCTTGATAAGGGTTTTATTCGCCCCAGCGTTTCGTCGTGGGGTGCTCCTGTCTTGTTTGTGAAGAAAAAGGATGGTTCCATGCGTATGTGTATTGATTATCGCTAGTTGAACAAGGCTACAGTGAAGAACCGCTATCCTTTGCCTCGTATTGAAGATCTATTTGACCAGCTTCAGGGAGCACATGTGTTCTCTAAGATTGACTTGCGCTCAGGTTACCATCAGTTGAAGATTCGGGAGCCAGATATCCCGAAGACTGCCTTCAGGACTCGGTATGGCCATTACGAGTTCCTTGTTATGTCATTTGGGCTGACCAATGCCCCAGCAGCCTTTATGCATTTGATGCACAGTGTGTTCGGACCATATCTCGACTCGTTTGTTATTATTTTTATTGATGATATTCTGGTGTATTCCCGGAGTTGGGAAGATCATGAGCGACACCTGAGGACTGTGCTTCATACCCTGAGAGAGAAGAAGTTATATGCAAAGTTCTCAAAATGCGAGTTTTGGTTGAGTTATGTGGCATTCTTAGGCCACGTGGTATCGAGCGAGGGCATTCGGGTGGATCCGAAGAAGGTAGAGGCAATGTAGAGTTGGCCTAGACCCTCCTCAGCTACAAAGATTCGTAGTTTCCTTGGCTTGGCGGGCTACTACCGTCGATTTGTGGAGGGGTTTTCATCGATTGCGGCCCCTATGACTAGATTGACCCAGAAGGGTACCCCATTTCAGTGGATAGAGGAGTGTGAGGCGAGCTTTCAGAAGCTCAAGACAGCTTTGACTACATCCCAATTTTGATATTGCCTACCGGTTCGGGGTCTTATACTGTCTATTGTGATGCCTCGAGAGTTGGCCTTGGAGCGGTGTTGATGCAGGACGGTAGGGTGATTGCCTATGCGTCCAGACAGTTGAAGATACATGAGAAGAACTACCCTGTCCACGACCTTGAGTTAGTTGCTATTGTTCATGCCTTGAAGATCTGGCGTCATTATTTGTACGGGGTGCCTTGTGAGATTTATGCTGACCATATGAGTTTGCAGCACTTGTTCAAGCAAAAGGATCTAAATATGCATCAGAGGAGGTTGTTAGAGTTGCTGAAGGATTATGATATTACTATTCTGTATCACCCGGGCAAGGCCAATGTGGTTGCGGATGCCTTCAGTCGCCGGGCGGAGAGTTTGGGTAGTTTGGCATATTTACCAGTTTCGGAGAGGCCTATGGCGATGCATGTTCAGGCCTTAGCTAGCCAGTTTGTGAGATTGGACCTTTCGGAGCCCAGTCGGGTTCTAGCTTGTGTGATTTCCCGGTCTTCCTTATTTGATCGTATTAGGGAGCAGCAGTATGAAGACCCTCATTTACTTGTCCTTAAGGACAAGGTTCAGTGTAGAGATGCCAGGGATGTGACCATTGGAGATGACGGGGTATTGAGGATGCAGGGCCGGCTTTGTGTGCCCAATGTTGACGGGCTTCGAGAGATGATGATTCTAGTAGAGGCCCATAGTTCGCGGTATTCCATCCATCTGGGTGCCGCGAAGATGTATCAGGATTTGAGGCACCACTATTGGTGGAGGCGGATGAAGAAAGATATAATTGGTTATGTGTCTAGATGCCTCAACTGCCAGCAGGTGAAGTATGAGCACCATCGCCCGGGTGGGTTGCTTCAGCAGATTGAGATTCCGGAATGGAAATGGGAGCGCATCACCATGGACTTTGTATCGAGACTTTCACGGACCTTGAAGAAGTTTGATGCCATTTGGGTCATTGTGGATCGGCTGACCAAGTCTGCTCATTTCATTCATGTGTGTACCACTTATTCATCGAAGCGGTTGGCGGAGATTTATATCCGGGAGATCGTCTGTTTGCATGGTATTCTAGTTTCTATTATTTCGGACAGAGATACTCAGTTTATATCGCAGTTCTGGAGAGCCGTGGAGCAGGAGTTAGGTACTCGGGTGGAGTTGAGCACACCATTTCACCCCCAGACGGACGGACAGTCCGAGCGCACTATTCAGATTCTTGAGGATATGCTCCGTGCGTATGTGACTGACTTTGGAGGGTCTTGGGATCATTTCTTGCCATTGGCGGAGTTTGCTTACAACAACAGTTATCATTCCAGCATTCAGATGGCGCCGTATGAGGCTTTATATGGTAGGAGGTGTAGATCTCCGGTGGGTTGGTTTGAGCCGGGTGAGGCCAGGCTATTGGGCACAGAGTTAGTTCAGGATGCATTGGAGAAAGTTAAGATGATTCAGGATAGACTCCGTACAGCCCAGTCCAGACAGAAGAGTTACGTGGACAGGAAGGTTCGTGATGTTTCATATATGGTCGGAGAGCGGGTTCTGCTTCGGGTTTTGCCTATGAAAGGCGTCATGAGGTTTGGGAAGAAAGGGAAGTTGAGTCCGAGGTTTATTGGCCCTTTTGAGATTTTGAGGCGAGTTGGGGAGGTTGCTTATGAGCTTGCCTTACCTCCCAGCTTGACCGGGGTTCATCCGGTATTTCATTTTTCGATGCTCCGGAGGTATCACGGTGAACCGTCGCACGTGTTGGATTTCAGTTCAGTCCAGTTGGACAAGGATCTATCCTATGTTGAGGAGCCAGTGGCTATATTGGACAGGCAGATCAGAAAGTTGAGGTCAAAGAACATTGCTTCAGTGAAGGTTCAATGGCGGGATCAGCCGGCCGAGGAGGCGGCCTGGGAGACCGATCGGGATATGCGCAGCCAGTACCCTCATCTTTTCCCTACTTCAGGTATGTTCTCTATGCTCGTTCGAGGACAAACGAATGTTTAAGTGTAGGAGGATGTGACGACCCGGCCGGTCGTCTTAAGAATTAACGCCCCGATCCCCTATTAACTGCTTCCCCTAAGTTCATTTATGCTATTTTGGTTTGCCAGGACGTTCTGTGTTGGGTTTCGGAGAGTTTTGGGACGCTTAGTCCCTAAATGAGAGCTTAAGTGTTGAAAAGTGGTCCGTAGTCGGAACAGTGTGAAGACGACCTCGGAATGGAAATCCGATGGTTCCGTTAGCTCCGTTAGGTGATTTCGGGGTTGGGAACGTGTTCGGAATGTATTTTGGAAGCCCGTAGCTCATTTGGGCTTGAAATGCCGAAGTTTGAATTTTTGAAGTTTCTGGTCCGATAGTGAGTTTTTCATCCGAGGGTTGGATTGGAATTCCGGAAGTTGTAGTAGCTCGTCATGTCATTTGGGATGTGTGTGCAAAATTTCAGGTCATTCGGACGTGTTTTGGTTAGGTTTTTGATCGAAAGCGTGTTTTGATGAAATTTTAAGTTCTTAGGCTCAAATCCTTGTTTAATTCGAGTTTCCGGCGTCGTTTTAGGTGGTTTAAGGATTGGTACAAGTTCGAATGGTGTTATGGGATATGTCCGTAGGTTTGGTTGAGGTCCCGGGGGCCTCGAGTGTGTTTCGGATGCTCAACGGAGCATTTTGGAGTTTGAAAATATTGCAGAAATCCTTCAGCTGTTGCAGGTCCCAGATCCTTCTTCGCGTTCGCGGGCCTCCTTTCGCGTTCGCGTAGCTTTGTTGTTCTTCTTGTTCGCGTTCGCGGCCCCTCTCACGTGTTCGCGTAGAGTAATCCTGGAGGGGGGGCCAGTTCCTTATACGCGTTCGCATACCCTACCCCGCGTTCGCGTAGCCTCAGCAAATTTCCCATCGCGTTCGCGTAGGCTTCTTCGCGTTCGCATAGGGCAAATCCCGGGCCTTACATTTTTCTTCATCGCGTTCGCACCCAGGTCTCGCGTTCGCATAGTTTCATATCCCAGACCTTCGCGTTCGCATTCCACCCATCGCGATCGCGAAGGGTAAATTTGGCATCTTCAATTTTTCTTCTTCGCGAACGCGAGCTCACCTCCGCGTTCGCGATGCATTAAAGTTCTGGATAGTATTTAATGTTTCAAAAATAAGGGTTAGCCATTTTTATCAAAATACAAGCTTGGGAGCTCAGATTTGGGAGCAATTTCGATGGGTTTTCGAGGGCAACGATTGGGTAATGATTCTCTACTCCCTTATGCTTAATACCCACTAATCTAATCACAAATTCATCCTTAATTTCAGATTTTTGAATGAAAAGTGGGTGGAACTTCATAGGCTAAACTATTGAGCTTTGAGTGGGTGTTTGACCTCCGATTTGGGAGATTTTTATATGGTTAGACTCGGAGTGCGAGGGTTCTAAAAATGTGAAAATTATTCGATTCCGAGGCGTTGGCCTGAAGGGCATTTTGGTCATTTTACCTAATTTCGCGCCTTAACGTTGAATTAATTAGTATAATCAGTTGCTTGCGATATTATTTACAATGTGTAATTGGATTGAATAGATTTGGGCCATTTGGAGTCGGATACTCGTGGCAAAAGTGTGATTTCGAGTTGATTTTGGAGCCGGTTCGAGGTAAGTGGCTTGTCTAACCTTGTGTGGGGGACCTTTCCCCTTAGGATATATTATTGGTAATTGAATGCCTTGTGCATGAGGTGACGAGCGCATAATTGAGCTAATTGTTGAAAAACCCGGTTTTACTTTAAATATTTAGACTGAGTTTCTTTCTTACCTGCTTTATTCTACTTGCAATTATAGCCTGTGTTAGTTTAGAAAAGCATGCTTAGCTGACCTAAATTGCCTATTTGCTTAAGTTGCCTTGATTGTACTATGTGAAGCATGTTAGTCTAGAACTAATTGTTGCCTTGTATTTTCTTGTACTCTAGTTTTGAATATCTTCTTATTGTGGCTGCGTATTTACATTGGGACTACGGATGTGGGATTCCGGTAGCTCCCCCCTTGTTTATTTACTTTGGGACTGCAGATTCGATTCCTGATAGATCCCCCCGCATATTTACTTTGGGACTGCGGGTTAGATTCCCGATAGATCCCCCTGCATATTTACTTTGGGATTGCGGGTTCGATTCCCGATAGATCCCCATGCATATTTATTTTGGGACTGCGGGTTAGATTCCCGATAGATCCCTCCTGCACATTGATAGTTGGACTACGGGACGGTATCCCGGGAGATCCTTCGGATATATACATATGATGGACTACGGGGCGGTATCTCGGGAGATCCACTGGACAGTTGAGAAAAGGACTACAGGACGGTATCCTGGGAGATCCTCATTGTTACCATTGGTATTGAGCTGTACATATTTCGTGTTTACTCCGTTCCTTGTGTAATTGTTATTGCTTTGTTTAGCCTGTCTTATTCCATTGCTGTACTCATTATTACTGCCTATTTTCATACTGTTAATTCATATTATATTGTTTAACCTCAGTAGGGCCCTGACCTTCCTCGTCACTATCCAACCGGGGTTAGGCTTGGCACTTACTGAGTACCGCCGTGGTGTACTCATGCCCCTTCTGCGCATGTTTTACATGTGCAGACCCATGTACCTCCACTCATGCGTACTATCCTCGAGGCGGAGAGATCTAGCGGAGACTTTGAGGTATATCTGCCGCGTCCGCAGACCAGGAGTCTCTATTCTGTTCCAGCTTTAGTAGTTACCATATCCTTTTCTTTCAGTTGTTTAGACATTCTGGAGCTAGAGCATCATATTACATTTCTATTAGCCTGTGGTTCCCGTGAGTTTCCGGGTTTTGGGATGAAATTGTAGACTTCCGCGTTTTACTTTTGGGTTGTATATGCCAAGTGGCACTTATATACCGTTCCTTTTAGTTATGCTAAATTTAATAAAATGTTTCCGCAATTTATATTAACTTCCGCATTGTTAGGCTTACCTAGTTGTAGGAACTAGGTGCCATCACGACATGTTCATGGAGGGTGAACTGGGATCGTGACACTAATTGTGCACTATTCTTTAACGCTTGGGTGACCAAATAGTTCCTATGCACATTATACATTAAATTTCTTAATTACTATTATTGACCCTCGAGAATACTTTACCAAATGAATGATAAAGTTTTATTGATATATAAAAAATATGAAGATTTAGATTAACTCAAATAACAAAGTCAAAGTATAGCATATTTACTAAGTGAGAACATCATAGTGAATATTATTTGATTTCTTCTGCAAATATATAGATATACGAAATATATATCTTCACTTATAATTGGTCTTGATTTCTTAGTTTTGTGTCTCTAAAAATATTAAAATTTTATTATTTTTTAATTTGAAAGTATTTATGTACTTATTTATGAAGGAGTAAATTTTAAATTACTATAATATCATTTATTGATTATTATTTACTTTTAGGAAGGTAATTATGTATAGTTGATAATATGTTTAAAAAATTTATTATTTATTTAAAAGTTAAGACATTATAATTGATTTGTATCACATAATAATTTTAACACCATTGCATTATTTATACTTGCAAAAAATTGTTAGATATTTAATTTTTTACGAGTTTTTTTTATATTTTAATTTTTTAAACGTCTAATGTACTTTTTATTGTCCGCATTATTATACTATTTTGTAAATTAAAACTAAAATATTATGTTTATTCAATAATATAACTAGTACATGTTAAATGCTGAATTTAAAAACAAAGTAAACAAAATTAAAAATATATATATATATATATATATATATATAAACAGAGACCATTTATGTTACATAATTGCTAACCAAAAGTTAGCAAATTGTTAGACCCCAAACGGCGGAAATCTCAAAGCCCTAACATATTGGGGATTCTAAAATTGGCTCCATCTTTTACAAAATTTAGTCTAATTTTAGTCAAATTTGATTTCCATAACCGCAATATATTCCCTCTCTACAAATTGGTGGCTCCGAAAAAAGCTATGTATGGAGAGTATGAGAGATTTAGAAGGAAAAAATTTTGGCGGTAAGAATTTTCAGCTTCCCTCTCCTAATTTTAAAATTACAGTTTCCTTTATTAGTTAAAACTCGAAAACCTAATTTTGCATTACGCTTTGACAATTTAATTGAAGATTCTTAAGAAAACATGGAAAGGGAGGCATGATATTGGAAGAACATTGATATAGGGTTCAAACTCTTAATGAGACTTTTGCAGGTTCTTATCTGTCTTCTGTTTATTAATACTATGTAAATTTAATTATTTGTAGTGTGATAGTTAAAAAAAAAAGGTATTTTTGTGTTTGATTTAATAATCTCCCACTTTGTGATAGGTTTTCGATAACTCACATGAAGATCACCAACAATCATCATCACCGGTTTCAGTTGTTCACAAAAATAAGGTGAGTTTTAGATCAAAGTTACGAGTTAATTGCCCATGTGTTATAATCTCGTATTTGAGCAAAGCATGTGGGAGTTTAGCTGTTGATATATTAGATATATAGCAAATTACGTAGTGTGGCTGTAACCTGTTTGAGTTGTAGTGCAAACTTATTTCGAACAGTAGCTTTATACCTCACTTAGAATGCATTTGTGGAAAACTACCTTCCTATTCATCTCCACCATTACTTTATTTCCCTTCTATTTAGACAAATGCAAAATCCAGTCTTATATCACCATCAGATTCATTATATTTATTCTTATTTATTCTATTGTTTGGAGAATTGAGATTATCTTATAAATTGTGAAACTCAATTCTTTTCGGGTTATTAGTTTTTCAGAATGAGAGTTCCAAGTTGTAGTATAGGCCTGGCTTATTTCTTTATATTTTTTGCCTCTTCAGCTTTAGTTTGGTTTGAAATAAAGTTTTGTCATTGTTTGATTGAAGTATGCTTAATTATAGCTACTTTTTTAATTGATGTTCACTTGTCTGTAAGCATTTTAAGAAATGATGGGTCTATATTGGATGATATTTTATGATTTGTGAAAAGTGAAGCTTTTAGTTCAAAAGAACTTTTACAATGCTGTCACAGAAGGAGCTCTAGTATAAATGTGATGTCAATGTTGCCTCCAGACTTTTGCTTGTAATTTAAAGTTCTTATGTTATTTTTGTACAAGTGTGCAACATTCTGGGGCTATATAGGCTTTGTTTTGTTGATTTTATCTTGTACTCTATATAGGCTATTTATTACATAGTTTTAATTCTCCTTTTATGTGATTCTTTGCAGAACTTCTAAAGGATGTAAGATCAATTATTGGCAAGGAATACTTGGCTTGTGGAAATGTGGATCCATAAAGCCTTGCTTCAGAATTTATTCTAGAATTTAAGGAAATTCGTTCAGATTAGAAGTGAATTTGACATAGTTCCATGTTAAAATTACTTTGTCTTTTATGATTTAATTTGAATTATGTTTTATAGGTCATTTGATTTGAATTCTTAACTTGTAAGGAGAACCCTTATTATGTCAGTTACTATGTTCTTCAAATACAACGCGAGAAGAAAACTTTTATTTTTCATATTTGTTACATTGTGTGTAAAGATTGACATTTATGAATGTACAAAATCAAATTAATATGTATGAGTCACGATGAAAAACTAGATAAAAGATTATTATTTATATTTTAGAAAATTCGATATGCAAATTTTAAAGTGACATTTCAGAAGATTTAAAAAATGTCATTAGTTCATTTGACATTTACCTTTTTTTTATTGACAGTTACTAAAATGTCGTAAATTATAATGCGACATTTTTTAAAAGCTGTAAATAAATGTCATAATCTTTTTAAGCAACGCTTCAAAAAATGTCGCAAATTTCTTACCGACATTTATGCAAATGTCGGAAAATTTCCGACCCCAAAATTTACGATATTTGATACAAATGTAAATTAAATATCGGTAAATAAATTTATGACATTTAAGAAGCACTATGCGACATTTATTTAATGTCGTCGTATCCTTACTTTCTTGTAGTGTCTAATATTCAAAGTTCATATTATCATAATAGGAATTTAGGAAATCTGAAAATTTAGCATATCTTGAGAAAATACTAAGAAATTAATTTTATTGCTTAATTGGACGTAAACTAAGAAGGCATAGATCGAGACT
Source organism: Nicotiana attenuata (assembly GCF_001879085.1). Lineage (NCBI taxonomy): Eukaryota > Viridiplantae > Streptophyta > Magnoliopsida > Solanales > Solanaceae > Nicotiana > Nicotiana attenuata. Next base: position 469,447 of record NW_017670739.1, read on the forward strand.
CTAAATCATGAAATATAGTTACTTAGAAACAAAAGTGAAATATGATGACTACTTTCCAAATGGAGGCAACAAAATATTGTGACAGTCAAATGTGAGTTGTTCGTAAAGTAAACTAACATCTTGTTGAATACTTTTTACCCAAACTCACTCATAATCTAAAGAGAATACATCACTTTGTTAATTAACCAATAAGGAGATCACATAGACAATACCAAATTCATTACCATTAGTTACTTTATTTAATAAGTCTCAAAACACACACTTTCATGGTTCAAAGTGGAAGAAGCGATTCAATCATAACACAACTTGTTTAACATTCTCAACACCCATATACAACCCACACTATATCTACGAAGCCTCTAAAAGATACCAAAGAGTACATTGATAATGCCAGCAACAAGGACCTGGCTATACCTCAAAACACAATATACAAGAAACAAAAAGGTACATGACCCTGAAATGGAGTGGGGCTCACCAAGTCTGCTGGGAAGAGGGTGTACCACTATCGCTGAGCAACGCCGCCAGCTATGGAATCACCTTTATCCATTAAAGATGAAGCGCCCCTGCAAAAGGGACGTTAGTACATATGGAATAATACTAGTATGTATAACTAAAGACCCTCTGAATAGAATGAGTAATACTGCAAGAAGAAACAATCATTATATCAATTAAAAACCATAAGCCATATCTGTCACGGCCCAAAATCCACTAAGGGTCGTGATGGCGCCGGACACCACTGTCAGGCAAGCCAACACCAAGAAGTTAATTAAATTTCCATTTTAGTATTTGTTGAAATCATTCCTTTTATATATTAAAAAATAAATAATGAAATTCATTGAAATAAGATGATGTCTTTAACAAAATTAATATTTAATAATCTCATAATCATCCAACAACCCGGTGTCACAAGTGCATGAGCTATTTCTAGGAAATCAAATGAAGTGCAATAACTGTCTGGAATACAAATTGGACAGAAGATAAATACTATACGCTGAAAGAGACTATGCCGGCTGCGGATCGCCTCGAGAGATGCAGCTCACCTAAGTCTCCGTATCATCCCTGCTGCTATGCCCATTAGGCCGCTAGGGATACATGTGCCTGTGCAACAAAAATGCACAGCAAGTGTAATATGAGTACAAAAACAACGTGTACTCAGTAAGTATCCCGTTTAATCTCGAAGAAGTAGAGACGAGAGGTCGACTTCGATACTTACTAGTGGTCCAATAATAATATACCAATAATATAATAAATCGAGGGTTTTTATAAAAAATGGTTGTAACTCAATAGCATGAATCAAGTAAACAATTCTCTTATTCATAGGGAAATTTCCAAATTAGTTTTCATCATTTATACATTTATTCTCAATCCGGGGAAGCAATATCTGTGAGCATGTGATTTTTGCCCTATATGAAATACTCCTATAAAATCCCGAGAAAATAGGTTTTCTGTTAATTATTTGCCATTTTAGGATTTTTTGTAGATTTTTCTTAATTATTTGCATTTTTCTGTGCATGTTTAATTTTTATTTAAATCATGAAAAATACCAAAAAATCGTGCATTGCATTTAGGATTTGTTTTTACATTTTTTTTAGAATTAATCAGTAATCATTTGTTTTATAGAAATTTAAAATCACAAAAATAGTTCATTTTGAAATTTTTTGTCTTTTAATTTTTAGTTTATTAATTTTTTCTCTTTTAATTTAGAATTAAGTGATGTTTACAATTTTTATAATCAGTTAATTAGTTTTAATTTCACATTTTAGATACATTAGGATTTTTAATTAAAAAAAAATGAAAATAAAGGGGAAGAAAAAAAAGAAAAAAGGGAATAGTTTAATTGAAGAAGAGATTTTGAAATTGGGCCATTTCTATACCTAAAGTCGGCTTCAGAGCCAATCCCAAAATAACCCCTGACCCAAGACCTAAGCTATCACGACCCAAAATCCACTAAGGGTCGTGATAGCGCCGGACACCATTGTCAGGCAAACCAACAACCAATAACTAGAAACTTCTTGTTTTAAACTTAAGGGAATCGTTCCTTTTATACATTTAGACAACAAGTAATGGAATTCGTTGAAATAAGAATAATGTCTTTAACCAAGTAGATATTTAACAGTCCTACAACCATCCCAGAACCCGGTGTCACAAGTGCATGAGCATCTACTGATAAGGAAATAAAATACAACATCCGTCCGGAATACAGTGGACAGGAAATAAATACAGTGTACTGAAAAGGGCTATACTAGCTGCGGGCCGCCTCGAATAATGCAATTCACCTAGCCCCCAAATCATCCGTGCTGCTACGCCCAGTAGGCCACAAGAGTTACATATACCTGTGCAAC
>NW_017670740.1:0-7769 GCF_001879085.1 Nicotiana attenuata
TCCAGTCGGTGAGAGGCTGCTTGCATTAAATGTTCAGGCTTTGGCCAATTAATTTGTGAGGTTGGATATTTCTGAGCCCAATCGTGTTTTAGCTTGCACAGTCGCTCGGTCTTCCTTATTTGAACGCATTAGAGAGCGGCAGTATGATGATCTTTATTTTCTTGTCCGTAGGGACACAGTACGGCACGAAGATGTCAAACAGGTTACGGTTGGAGATGATGGGGTTTTGAGGATACAGGGTCGTGTTTGTGTGCTTAATGTAGATGGACTTCGTGAGTTGATTCTGGAGGAGGCTCATAGTTCCCGATATTCTATTCATCCGGGCGTCGCTAAGATATATCAGGACTTGTGGCAACATTAATGGTGGAGGAGGATGAAAAAGGATATTGTTGCGTATGTAGCTCGGTGTTTAAATTGTCAGCAAGTAAAGTACGAGCATCAGAGACCCGGTGGTTTGCTTCAGAAGATTGAGATTCCTGAGTGGAAGTGGGAGTGTATGACTATGGATTTTTTTGTTGGGCTCCCACAGACTCAGAGGAAGTTTGACGCAATATGGGTTATTGTGGATGGGCTGACCAAGTCAGCGCATTTCATTCCTGTGGCAGTTTCCTATTCTTCAGAGTGGTTGGCGGAGATCTATATCTGTAAGATCGTTCGTCTTCATAGTGTTCCCGTGTCTATCATATCTGATCGAGGACGCAGTTTACCTCACATTTTTGGAGGGCAGTACAGCGTGAGTTGGGTACGCATGTCGAGTTAAGCACAACATTTCATCCTCAGACGGACGGACAGTCCGAGCGCACTATTCAGATCTTAGTGGATATGTTCTGCGCCTGTGTTATTTACTTTGGAGGTTCTTGGGATCAGTTCTTGCGGTTAGCGGAGTTTGCCTACAACAACAGTTATCAGTCGAGCATCCAGATGGCTCTCCATGAGGCATTATACGATAGACGGTGTCAATCGCCGGTTGGGTGGTTTGAGCTGGGGGAGGCTCGGTTATTGGCTACAGATTTAATACAGGATGCCTTGGATAAGGTTAAGATCATTCAGGATAGAGTTCGTACAACGCAGTCCAGGCAAAAAAGTTATGCTGACCTTAAGGTTCGTGATGTAGCATTCATGGTCGGAGATAGAGTGTTTCTTCGGGTTTCGCCCATGAAGGGCGTAATGAGATTTGGGAAGGAAGGGCAAGTTAAGCCCTGGGTTCATCGGGCCTTTTGAGATCCTTGATCGAGTGGGAGAGGTGGCCAACAGATTTGTGCTGCCCCCGGGCTTATCAGCGGTTCATCCATTGTTCCATGTGTCCATGCTTCGAAAGTATCACGACGATCCATCCTACGTGTTAGATTTCAGCACTGTCCACCTGGACAAGGATTTGACCTACGAGGATGAGCCGGTAGCTATTCTACACCGGCAAGTTCGTCAGTTGAGATATAAGAGTTATCCTTCGGTTCGTGTGCAGTGGAGAGGTCAGCCAGTTGAGGCAGCTACCTGGAGTCCGAGTCCGATATGCGGATCAGATATCCCCATCTTTTCTCCGGCTCAGGTACTTTTCTATGTCGTTCGAGGACGAACGGTTGTTTTAGAGGTGGAGAATGTGATGACCCGAAAGGTCATCTTGTGTTTTAAAATACAATTCGAGGTTTTGAGGCCTTCAAAACTTCATTTTATTTCTCCTCGATTTGCGTACGCAGTCAGGGCGCGTTTCCGGAAAGCCTTTATGTGAAAATTGAGAAAAATAATAATTTTTTGCTTAAAAAGTTGATTTTAGTTGATTTCGGTCAACATTTTGAGTAAACGAACCCGGACCCGTATTTTGATGGTCCCTGAGGGTCCGTAGTAAAATATGGGACCTGGGCGTATGCCCGGAATCGAATTCCGAGGTTCCTAGCCCGAGAAATGAATTTTTGAAGAAAAATTGAAAAGGGCTTAAAATGTAATAATTTAAGGAATTTGATCTTGTTGGTATTGGGCCCGTATTTTGGTTGCGGAGCCATGTACAGGTCAGTTATGATATTTATACCTTATCTGAGAAATTTGGTGAGAAACGAGACTGATTTGACGTGATTCGGACCTTTGGTTGAGAAAATAGAGGTTTTGAAACTTCCTTGATAATTTCATGCAGTTTGGTGCTAAATTCGTAGTTCTAGGTGTTATTCTGGTGTAACGACCCGATCGGTCGTTTTGAGCATTAGCACTTCGCTCTCCAGTTCTCGGGCATTACTAGCCCCGCATGATGTATTATGACTTATGTAAATCTTCGGTTTTGGTTTTCAAGTTAATCTGAACAAATATGGAAGAATGATTCTCGCTTTGAAGCTTTAAATTTGAGAGGTTTGACCAAGTTTTGACTTTTTATTATTCGATCTCGAATTTGGATTTTTATTATTTGGTTAGCTCCGTTAGGTGATTTTAGACTTGGGAGCGCGTCCGGAATGTGATTTGGAGGTCCGTGGTAGAATTAGGCTTCAATTGGCAAAATTGGAAATTTGGCGTTTCTCGATCGGCAGTGGAAATTTTGATGTCGGGGTCAAAATGGAATTCCAAAAGTTGGAATAGGTCCGTAGTATCATTTCTGATGTGTGTGCAAAATTTTAGGTCATTCGGAGGTGATTTGATAGGTTTCAGCATCGTTTGCGGAATTTGAAAGTTTAGAAGTTCTTAGGCTTGAATCCGAGGATGATTTGGTGTTTTGATGTTGTTTTGAGTGTTCAGAAGGTTCTACTAAGTTCGTATGTTAATATATGACTTGTTGGTATGTTTGGTAGAGGTCCCGAGGGCCTCGGGTTGAATTCGGATGGTCATCGGGGAGTTTGGAATTTGGAAAATGCAGCTGAAGCTACTATTGCTGGTGTTTCAGCACCTGCGGATTGGGAACCGCAGGTGCGAGCATTGCAGGAGCGGTCTTGAGGTGCAGGTGCGGCTTGGTCCCCTCACCTGCGATCTCACAGGTGCAGTTAGGCGCCCGCAGAAGCGGAGTTTGGCTGGTTAATGAAAATCCGCAGAAGCGGAGAATTGTCCACAGGTGCGGACCGCAGATGCAAATTCATATCGCATGTGTGGTTTTGCTGGGCAGAAAGTATAAATAGAGGGCTTCGCGAATTTTGGTTCATTCTTCACCATTTTTATCTGGTTTTGGAGCTATTGGGAGCAATTTCAAGAGGGATTCAAGGGGGATTTCATTGATGTAAGTATTTTGAGCTCTAATACTTGTAATTATGGTAATTTTTAGTTATTTAAGCATGAAATTGGTAGAAATTAGGGATCAAATTGAGGGGTTAGGGCTTGGAAATTGAAGAGTTTAATTTCAGGATTTGAGGGACCATTTGATGTCGGATTTTGATGATTTTGGTATGTATAGACTCGTGAGTGGAAGGACTTTCTAGTTTTGTGATTTTTGTCGGATTTCGAGATGTTGGCCTGGGGCCCGGGTTTGGGTGAATTTCGGGATTTTGGTCTAAATTTAAAGTTTTTCGTATGGAATTGGTTTGGCCTATATTGACTGCATTGTATTGCTTTTGGTCAAACTCATGATGTTTGGAGGCTGATTCCAGAGCCAAGGGCGTCGCTGATAACACAAAGGCTGGGAGATCCAAGAGCTTAAAGAAAATAAGTTGATGAAATGCGGAAGCAGTAAAGAAATGCAAGCGGGTAAGAAAATTAAGAAAAATAAACTAGATATGTCGAAATTCAAGAAAAGGTCCAAGAACCCCAAGATTATGTTAATCTAGATTTTGACAAGATCCTAATGACAACAAGTTGGTTATGGAACCAATTGCCTTCACTAGAGATAAGCTAATCAAGAACTAGATTCGGATATTGACTTCTAGTTTGAATAACTTACGACAACAACTAGTAAAAGAAACTAGTCGCCTTCGAAGAATATCAAAAGAAACCAAAGATATCACAAGAAAGAAAATTATCTTACTACCTTAAGCTATGAACTGGTTAGGGTTGCAAGATAAATCTCAAAGTAAATTTCACAAAGGTTCAACAGAACTCACAATAATAATATTGATCTTCTATGTTCTTCTACAATGGAAGACAAGCACCCCTTTATATAGTAGTAAAGAATGAGTTAGTCAATACTTCAATAAATGAGAATTATATTTCCTAGAAGCATATAAGACTACCCACACTAAGACAAATGTAGTCAACATACACATAGACCAATGCAAGTCAACACAGATTAAAACAACTATAAAATATATATTCTAGAAACTATTTTTGGGCTTATTTGGACTGCTGAAAATTCCTCTCTTTTGGGGCATATTTGGGCCTCATTCCATCTCCTCTTGGACTTTAATTTGAGCCTCCAAATAGTTGCAATACTTGGCCCAGAGATCCTCCTTGTGCTGGAGCTCTTCTTCTATTATAAGACACTTTTTAATTGCCAATTGAAGCCCATTAAGCTTGTCTTGAAATTTCTTTGTTTGGGACCTTGTCATGGGCCTTCTTGGAGCTTCCAAAGCTTCATCCTCCTCCTTTAATGATGTTGAACTGCCATGGATGCTATCATTCCCCTCTTCTTGAAGAGAATTCGTCCTCGAATTCGAACCTGCATCAAACAAGGAAAGATCAAAAACATTGAAGATAGCACTAACTTGACATTCACTAGGAAGGTCAAGTTTGTAAGCATTGTCACTAATCCTTTCAAGGACATCAAATGGCCCATCTCCTCTTGGATCTAATTTGGATCTTCGTTTGGCAAGAAATCTTTCCTTCCTAAAATGCACCCAAACTAAATCTCCAAGCTTAAAAATAACAGATTTTCGCCCCTTATTTCTTCTTAAGGCAGTTTGTTCATTCTTCAGTTCAATTGCAAGCCTTGTATGTTCATGATTCTTCTTCATCATTTCAGCCTTTTTCCTACCATCAAGATTAACAATGTCATTAGTAGGCAAAGGCAACAAATCAAGAGGAGTGAGGGGATTAAATCCATAAACAACTTCAAAAGGACACTTACCAGTAGAAGAGTGGATAGTTCTATTATAGGCAAACTCCACCAGGAAAATGTTCTTCCTAAGAAGTTAATTTTCCTTTTAAAACAGCTCTCAATATATTCCTTAAGGTCCTATTAACTACTTCAGTTTGCCCATCAGTTTGTGGGTGAAAAGATGTAGAAAATAGAAATTTAGTTCCCAACTTCGCCCAAAGAACTCTCCAAAAGTGGCTTAAGAATTTAGCATCCCTATCACTAACGATAGTTTTAGGTATGCCATGTAATTTAACCACTTCCTTCACAAATAAATCAGCCACATGTAATGCATCATTAGTCTTCAATCATGGAATAAAATGAGCCATTTTTGAAAATCTATCTACCACCACAAATATACTATCCTTACCATACTTAGTTCTAGGAAGTCCTAACACAAAATCCATAGAAATATCAATCCAAGGAGAAGTAGGGACAAGTGAAGGAGTATAAAGACCATGTGGTAACACTTTTGATTTGGCTTGTTTACATTTAAGACATTGAGAGCACACTTTTTCAACACCTTTCGCATGTTAGGCCAAAAAAAATGTTCAGCAAGTATATCCAAAGTTTTGGGCACTCCAAAGTGGCCCATGAGTCCACCACAATGTGCTTCCCTAACAAACAATTCAGGCAAAGAGCAACTAGGAATACACAATATATTTTTCTTAGAAAGGAACCCATCTTGAAGATCGAATCTCTCGCAAGGACCCAAATTACATTCTGCAAAAGCCTTGGAAAAATCAGAATCATTAGAATAAAGTTTCTTGATTTGATCAAAACATATCAATTTAGAAGTAAGAGAAGAAACCAAGACATACCTTCTTGAAAGTGCATCAGCAACCACATTCTCTTTTCCTTGCTTGTAAGCAATCACATATGGGAAAGTTTTAATGAATTCAACCCATTTTGCATGGCGATGATTAAGCTTACCTTGTCTTTTCAAATATCTCAAGGCTTCATGATCAGTCTTAACCACAAACTCTTTTGACCACAAATAATGTTCCTATGTATCTAAAGCCCTTACCAAAGCATATAGCTCTTTGTCATAAGTTGAGTAGTTCAGTGTAGCTCCACTCAGCTTTTCACTAAAGTATGCAATGGGCTTCAAGTCCTGCATCAAAACAACACTTATTCCTTTTCCAGTGGCATCACATTCAACCTCAAAAGATTTAGAAAAATCGGGTAATTGCAAAAGAGGAGCAGAATACAATTTTCCTTTCAACAAGTTAAAAGCATCATGTTGTTTTTTTCCCCATGAAAAAACCTTATCCTTCTTAACAACTTTAGTTAAAGGATCAGCAATGGTGCTAAAATCTCTAACGAATCTCCTATAAAAACTAGCAAGCCCATGAAAACTCCTAACTTCAGTTACACTGTTAGGTTTAGGCCACTCTTTGATTGCCTTGATTTTCTCTTCATCAACTTCAACTCCCTTAGAACTAACCACAAAACCCAAGAATACCACACGATCCACACAAAAAGTACACTTCTTAAGATTAGCAAACAAGCGTTGCTTTCTAAGAACTTCAAAAACTTGTTTTAAGTGTTCCACATGCTCATCTAGAGTTTTAAAATAAATCAAGATATCATCAAAATAAAACACCATAAATTTCCCACGAAAATCCTTAAAAACATGATTCATCAATCTCATGAAAGTGATGGGTGCATTAGTCAAGCCAAAAGGCATAACTAACTACTCATAAAGCCCATATTTGGCCTTAAAAGCAGTTTTCCATTCATCTCCAGGATTCATTCTAATCTGATGGTAACCACTTTTTAGATCAATTTTAGAAAAGATTTTGGATCCATGCCATTGATCCAACATGTCAACAAGACGAGGAATAGGATGGCGATACTTTACCGTTATCTTGTTGATTGCTCTACAATCCACGCACATCCTCCAAGTTCCATCCTCTTTGGGTACTAATAGGATGGGTACGGAGCAAGGGCTCATGCTCTCTCTCACAAAATCTTTCTCAAGCAACTCCTCATCTTGCCTTTGAAGCTCTTTTGTCTCTTCTGGATTACTCCTATAAGCAGGCCTATTTGGAATTTGTGCTCTAGGCACAAAGTCAATTTGGTGCTCAATGCCACGCAAATGTGGTAGACCTTTAGGGATATCCTCAGGGAAGATATCATCAAAATCCTGCAAAAGAGAAGAAACATTACTTGGCAAAGAAGAAGTTAGTAACTCAGAATTAATCAAAACTTCTTTGTAAGTAAGTAGTATAATGGGCAGCCCCTCTTTTCTTGCGTTCAAACACTCCTTGGCTTTTATGTACAAACTCTCATTTTTCTTTTCCTTTGCCCCTTTCCCCTCACCAAAACTTTCTTTTTTATCACTCAAACCCTCATTTACCACTTTGCTCAAGTTGGTGCCCCCCTCTCTCTCTCTCTTGGCCATCTCTTTTTTTTTTCTACCTCTTGGCCTTCTTTCTTTTCTTTTCCCTCAAGCTCACTTTTTTTCCTCCCCTTTGTTTTCCCATTATTTCTCTCAATCTCTTTTGATCCTCAAACACTTGAGAATGACTTAAAGGTGCAAGAGTATACTTCTTGCCATTAAGCTCAAGAGAATATTTAATCTTTCTTCCATCATGAAAAATATTCCTATTATATTGCCACGAACGACCTAACAAGATGTGACAAGCTTGCATAGGAACCACATCACAAAGAACATCATCCACATACCTACCAACATTGAAGGAAATCATGCATTGTTTGTTGACTTTCAGTTCACCATTATCATTCAACTATTGGAGTCTATAGGGTCTTAGGGTGTTTCATGCATGCA
>NW_017670740.1:7794-39580 GCF_001879085.1 Nicotiana attenuata
ATAGCCATATCCATAGCTTTAAAGTATTCATCAACAGTCATGGTTCCTTGCTTCAAGGTTTGAAGACGCAGTTGCAGGACTCGTTGAAAGTGGGAAGGCACAAACCTCTTCCTCATGACTCTCTTCATCTCGGTCCAAGTAGCAATGGGTGGTTCTCCATCTTGTTGTCTGTCCCTTGTAAGCTTTTTCCACCAAATAAAAGCATAATCAGAAAATTAAATAACAACAAGCTTAACCTTCTTACCTTCAGAGTAGTGGTGACAGTCAAAGATGGCCTCAACTTTCACTCCCAGTCAAGGTACAAGTCTGGGTCGTTTTGTGCCCTTGAAAGATGACATCTTCATTTTTATGCTGCTAATATTATCATCTTATACTCTACCTCGTTTTCCCCTCCTATCTCTTCCCACCCTATCTAGATTTACATCAATATCATAAACAAAATTATCTATAGGGTTTTCTTGATTTACAATGGGGGCATGGGGTACATTTCTTCTATTATGAGGCCTAGGATTATTTCGAGGTTGTACATCAGGTTGATTTCCCCTCCTAAGTGTAGCTATTGTCTCATTTTGTTCAACAATAATATTCCTTATCTCTTGGAATTGCAAGTTCCACCTCTCGAATTGTTGATGCATAGCTTGTAGAGTGAATCGTTTCTTGCTCGGATTTCGGCTTGCTGAAGAGCTATCTGTTCATCATCACTAGCACTTGTATGAGACATCTTTAAAAATAATAATAATAATAATAATAATAATAATAATAATAATAATAATAATAATAATAATAATAATAATAATAATAGTTATCACTCAAACTTTGGCTCTTCCCTTAATTGTTCTCACCCACTCTTGCCTTTTCCCCCTCAATTAACCTTTGGGAAATACCTTGTAGATTTATAATTAAACCCAACTCGTATCAAAGCCCTTAGTAGTAAAACAAGGAATTTTGGGGCACTAAAGAAAGTGAAGAACCAATCCTAGAAAGAGTAAGATTTAGTAGAAACAAACCTCGAACAAAGAAAAGGATTCTTTTAGAACAAGATCAAAGGATTAGAAAAAACTAATTCTTTTTTCTTATTCTTAAAGATCTTGGATCCCCTCTTCTTGTTTCCTTTCTTGACTTTGGAAAAAAACACAAATAAAATCTGATTTCTTGAAGAGCAAATTGTTTCTCCCTTTTTCTTTTTTCGAAAGATTTTTTTTTTCGTTTTTCTATAGTGTACTATTCACTGCTACAGTAACTTTTTTTTTTGCTCCTCTGTTCAAGAAATCCCCAAGATTTATCAAGAACGGAATCTTGATACAACCGCTCTGATACCACTTGATAACACAAAGGTAGGGAGATCCAGGAACTTAAAGAAAATAAGTGGATGAAATGTGGAAGCAGTAAAGAAATTCAAGCGGATTAAGAAAAGCAAGAAAAATAAACTAGATATGTCGAAATTCAAGAAAAGGTCCAAGAACCCCGGGATTATGTTAATCTAGATTTTGACAAGATCCTAATGACAACAAGTTGGTTATGAAACCAATTGCCTTCACTAGAGATAAACTAATCAAGAACTAGATTCGGATCTTGACTTCTAGTTTGAATAACTTACGACAACAACTAGTAAAAGAAACTAGTCGCCTTCGAAGAATATCAAAAGAAACCAAAGATATCACAAGAAAGAAAATTATCTTACTATCTTAAGCTATGAACTAGTTAGGGTTGCAAGATAAATCTCAAAGTAAAGTTCACAAAGGTTCAAAAGAACTCACAATAATAATATTAATCTTCAATGTTCTTCTATAATGGAAGACAAACACCTCTTTATATAGTAGTAAAGAAGAAGCTAGTCAATACTTCAATAAATGAGAATTATATTCCCTAGAAGCATAAAAGACTACCTACACTAAGACAAATGTAGTCAACATACAACATAGACCAATGCAAGTCAACATAGATTAAAACAACTATTAAATATATATTCTAGAAACTATTTTTGGGCTTATTTGGGCTGCTGCAAATTCCTCTCTTCAGGGCAGTTTGGGCCTCATTCCATCTCCTCTTGGACTTTAATTTGGGCCTCCAAATAGTTGTAAGACTTGGCCCAAAGATCCTCCTTGTGCTGGAGCTCTTCTTCTATTATAAGATACTTTTTAATTACCAATTGAAGCCCATTAAGCTTGTCTTGAAATTTCTTTGTTTGAGACCTTGTCATGGGCCTTGTTGGAGCTTCCAAAACTTCATCCTTCTCCTTTAATGATGTTGAGCTGCCATGGATGCTATCAGCCACGGAGTAGGGATTTGACTGGTTTGAGGTAAATAATGATTGTAAATCTTGTCCTGAGGGTATTAAGCCCCGGATTTAACATAGTTTCACTATTGTGAGGTGATGCACATGCTAGGTGACGAGCGCGCGGGCGTGCACCCTTGGAGATTGTGACTTGGTCCGTCCCGTAGCAACTATTAAATTGCATTTTTGACTGAAAACTATATGATAATTATGTGTTTTAGAAAGAATTTCTATAACTTGTCCTGAATGCCATATTCGGGCCTCGTGCCAAAGCTGTTTGGACCCTTAGGGGCCTTTTATTATTATTTCCTCACTGTTTTGATTTAAGATCCGTACTCAGTCATGTTATGTTTTATTGATTTCAAAACTCAGTCTTTATTACTCCGTTTTGATACATAAAATGATATTTTGGGCTGAGCACCCTGTTTTACTGATAGCGCGAGTGACTTGAGAGGTTTATGACTGAGTGAGGCCGAAAGCCTATTTTTGTGAGGATATTTGTGGGATCGGGATGCACGCCGCAACATGTTGTTACTAATTCATGATTTTGTGAGGCCGAGAGCCTAATTAATTTATGCCACGAGGTGGCTTGTTATGAGGTTGTGGGCCTGATTGATTTACACCACGAGGTGGCTTATTATAGCGCTTGGCTGTAGGAGCCCCTCCAGAGTCTGCATACCCCCAGTGAGCGCGGGTACCCTGAGCGAGTGATATGGTATTTTGTCCAAGGGGCTGTTCGTGATTTAAGTTGTGCCCGAGGGGCTGTTCTTGATTTATGTTGTGCCTGAGGGGCTGTTCTTAATTTATGTTATGCCCGAGGGGCTGTTCTTGATTTATGTTGTGCCCGAGGGGCTGTTCTTGATTCATATTGTGCCCGAGGGGCTATTTACGATTGATTGTGAGGTTTGCCCGAGGGGCTGATTCTGAGCGATGTTATGCCCGAGGAGCGGTTTATGATTCATGTTGCCCGAGGGGCTGTATACGAACTATGTTTTGCCCGAGGGGCTGTTATGATTTTCATCACTTTTTCTCTAAATTGCATTGAGCTTCTGTTGAAATTGTTGAAAAGCTTCTTCAAATGATTTTTACAGAAAAACTGGATTTTTAAACGAGAGGATTTGACTCATATACTAATTTGAAAGCATGTTGAACTTACTGAGTTTTTGTGGTGTGGATTTTATGTGTTTCCTAGTGCTCAGTCTTTATTTACCTTTATTACTTACTAAGTTGGCGTACTCACATTACTTCCTGCACCTTGTGTACAGATCTAGGGGTTGCTGGACGTGCTAGCAAGCATTGATTTTCATCCGTTGCGGATATTTAGGAGTTAGCAAGGTAGTTGCATAGCGATCGCAGCCTTGCCCTTCTCCCTCCTATTTCCCTATAGATATTAGTAGTTGATTTCCAGACTATTTTAGTCTTGTTATATTTCGGAATAGTTGTAGTATTTGCTCATGACATAGTGACACCGAGGTCGGGCTTTTATTTCTGCATTTGGTTTTTGAATTTATCTCTTTTATGGAAATTTCAGTATGAAAAAGATTATTATCTAAAATTTAATAAAATGTAGATTTATTTTGGAAATGTGTCGGCTAGCCGAATTCCATGATAGGTGCCATCACGACCGGGTTGGTTTTTGGGTCGTGACATCTGGCGATTTGATCGCACGAGCAAGTTCACATGATGTGCTAAGACTTGTGAGCGCGTTTGGTTTAGAGCCCCGAAGGATCGGGTGAGTTTCGGGTAGGCTACGAGATGCTTAGACTTAGAAAATCTGGTTTTGGATAGTCGCAAATTTGCAGGTCTCGGATGTTGGAAGTGCGGCTGCAGTGGGAAATTTGCGGATCGTGGTAGAGGAACGCGGCCGCGGTGGAGATTTCGCGGCCGCACTGTGGATCGGAGGGTGCTATATAAACGGGATTTTTCATTCATTCTTCAATTTTTCAAACTCAAAAATATAAGAGGTGATTTTCCAAACTCTTCTTCTTCCCCAAATCATAAGTAAGTGATTCTTAACTCATTTCTTTCACTCTTTTACTTCTTTTTACAAGATTTCGTCTTAGAATCTAGGGTTGTCATGGTGGAATTAGGGATTTTGGGTAGAACTTAGGAGTTTCAAAATTTGGGGATTTAGACCTCAAATTGAGGTCAGATTCTAAAACCAATTGTATATCCAGGCTCGGGGCTGAATGGATAATCGAGTTTTGGTCCGAATTGTGGGTTTGGACCAAGCGGGCCCGGATGTTGACTTTTGTTGACTCTTTCAAAAATAACCTAAATTGAATTCCTTGCTATCGTGGGTAGTTCCAGAGGCTTAAATTGCATCTTTGATTGGTAATTTGCTAGATTCTATTGGTCCGGAGGCTTATGTGAAGGGAAAAGTTGTGATTGAGCTTTGAGTGGCCCGCGGAGGCAAGATAAGTGTTGAGTCTAACCCTAGCTTGAGGGATTAGGTATTACTTGCCTATTTCCTACGTGTTTTGATATTGGGTACAGCGTATAGGTAAAGTGACGAGTACCTATGAGTTGTTGTCGAGTCATAGCATGCGAGTTAGTCTTATTCTTGTTACCATTGTACTCTTTGACCATATATTTTATGTTTAGACTTGTTATTCCATGTGTTGAGCAACTCTTATCATGTTTTACGAAATTTGGTACTGATTGAGTATTAACTCAGAGTGGAGGATGGTATTGTGGAATTAAATGTTGAAGCAGGACTGGTTCTTGATATTTCTATCTCCCTATTATTATTGTTCATTGTATTGGTAAGGGAGAGTGTAAAAGCATGAAGGGTGATGTCGTGCAATGTTTTATGAGTGAGTGATAATGCACGAAGGATGATGTTGTGCCATATTCTGTGAGTGATAATGCACGAAGGGTGATGCCGTGCCATGTTATGAGAGAGTTAATGCACGAAGGTTAATATCGTGCCATGTTATGAGAGAGTTAGTGCACGAAGGGTGATGCCGTGCCGTTTCTATTATTTCTTATGGTGAGAACGAGAGTAAAAGCACGAAGGGTGATGTCATGCACTTGCTTGCTATGTTATTACTTTTGTTGGTGAAAAGCATGTCATTTACTGTATTTCTTTACTGTACTATTTTCAGGATTTGATATTTCCCTCACCATGTCCCCCCCCCCCCCCCCCCCTTCCCGTTATTATCTGCTTAATTTTCATTTGTTGTTAATTTCTCGTATATGATTTAACTACACGGGTTCTGTCACAACCTAAACCCCGCACTGGTCGTGATGGCACCTCTCGTGAAGACGAGGCCAGCCAACTAACCCAACTCGTCTTTCAAAAATAGTTAAACATGTATAAACAGCTCAAATATGACTTAATAATATTAATTAGCGGAAATACAACCCAACACAGCCCTAATCGGGGTGTCACAAGTCATGAGCATCTATTAGAGTGTAAGTACAACCACAAGGTCTAAAATTACACGAATCAAGAATAATGAACAAAGGGAGAAAAACGATGCTGCGAACGCTGGCAGTCACCTCGTTAAACTCCTATATCTCTGATTCTGATCAGCCAAACCCGCTACCGGGTGAATAAATACCTGCATCTGCACATGGGATGCAGGGAGTAAAATGAGTACTCCAACTCAGTGAGTAATAAAGGTAAATAACAACTGAGCGGTAAGAAATCACATACAACAAATCATCATGCTGTATAGAAGCAGCGTAAACCCTTTTTTTTTAGAAAACAGTGAAGCTGTGAAATCTTTAGAGAAACATATTAGCTCATTTTAAACCTCTTTTGAAAATGACTTTTTCAGTGGTTACGCAAATGAATGAAAAACAAATAGTGCAGATAAGCATTGAATTCCGCCCCTCGGGCACAACACTCAGTTATCAGATAATGCCAGAATATCAGGTAAATATTGCAAGAAGTAGCACAAACAACAGATAATGGCAGACAGGTGAAATAAGGTAAACACATCAAACAGTACCAGTACCGCTGCGGCGTGCAACCCGATCTACATATCGCTGCGGCGTACAGCCCGATCCGTTTATCGTCGACGGCGCTCACTTGGGGTGTGCAGACTCCAGGAGGGACCCCTTACGGCCTAAGCGCAATATCAAGCCATCTCGTGGCATCAAGTCTAGGCCCTCTGCCTCATATCAGTTTCAGTATAACACTGCTGCGGCGTGCAGCCCGATCCATATATATATATATATATATATATATATATATATATATATATATATATATATATATATATATATATATATTGTTGCAGCGTGCACCCCGATCCAAAAGTATCCTCACAATACAGGCCATCAGCCTTACTCAGTCAATAAAAATCACATAAGCCACTCGGGCAACGATAAACATGATGCTCAGCCCAAAATATTATTGGAAATATCATTTCAAGTGTTAAAGCAAAGTAAACTTGGCTGAGTTTTGAAAACAGTGGAAAATACATGACTGAGTTCAAGTATAAGATCAAAACAGTGAGGAAATATCAACAACCATCCCCGAAGGGGTTCAAATAGCTGGCACGAAGCCCAAATATGGCAATCAACCCAAGTCATGATGATAACAAATAAGTTTCAGTCAATTACATGGTAAAATTATCAATCGGGATGGACCAAGTCGCAATCCCAAACGGTGCTCTACCCCACGCTTGCTATCCGGCGTGCAAGTCACCTCAATACAACACTACAATGTGCAATCCGGGGTTTCAAACCCTCAGAACATCATTTACAATCATTACTCACCTCAATCCGAGCAAAATCCTACTCCGAAATGTCATTGCCCCCTTGAATCGACCTCCAATCGACCCGAATCTAGTCACAATTAATTCAATGCAGTTAATACTAATTATAGGAATTAATTCCATATGAAAATACTAATTTTCCAACAAAATCCGAAATTAACCTAAAATCACCAGCGGGGCCCACATCTCGAAACTCGACAAAAGTTACGAAACATGAACACCCATCCAACCACGAGTCCAACCATACAAATTTCACCCAATTCCGACATCGATTCGACCTCCAAATCCTCAAATCAAATTTTCAAATCCCTAGGCCCCAAACCTTTGGATTTTACCCCAAAAATAAGTAATCTAGTCAGGATATTTGATGATAATCCCATATTATTGACTAACAATGACCGCAAGTGTCTTATCTCTAGTTTTCACATGAATTCTTACTCAACAATCACCCAAAAACAAAATTGAAGACTAGGGTATAGAACCTTACCTCTTTGATGAAGAACTTGAGGGATTCTTGTTGGATTTCAAGGATTGGGCAACATTTTTGATGAACAAGGCACTTGAGCTTCTTCCTCCCTCTAGAATTTCTCTTCCCTCTCTCTAAAAGCCCCAGAAAACCCCAAAATAACAAACCCCAAACGAGTTAAATGAAATGGGGTTCGGGTCTTAAAAACCCGTTTTTGTACTGCCACGGCTTGTGAGGCGCCGCAGGGCACGAGGCGGCTGTGAAAAATGCATCTGGAAATGAAATTTCAGATCATTCTGGAATACCCTACAGGCGCGTCGCTTGGGGCACCGCGGTAGTGTAAAATTCTGCGCTGCTTTTGGTAATTTGGTCATAACTTCTTGTAGGAGTGTCTGAATGACGAACGGTTTGAAGCGGTAGAAACTAGATTTGAAAATCTTTCATTTGATAGGTTTTTCATCACATAACTCCTTATATTTATTCAGATATTCTTGTCCAAAGTTTGGTCTTGTGCGTGCTCATTTGAAACTTTCGTCTAAAATGAAACTTTTCAACTTGGTTTGGACTTAGGCCTCTCCTTTGACCCCAAATCACTTATAATATGCCCCGTACACTTATTATCAGATCCAATTGATATCCATCATATTAATAGTCCTCGTTCGCAGACAAAATAATATAATTAGCGCACATCAATTTTCTTAATAGCACTTCAAAAATTTTCCGGGGCGTTACAGGTTCATGTTATTGTCGTGTCCTAGCCTCGTCACTACGTTGCCGAGGTTAGCCTCGACACTTACCAGTACATGGGGTTGGTTGTACTGATACTTCACTCTGCACTTTCTGTGCAGATTTCGGTACTGGACCGTATTGATCCGAGTTGAGGTGTTGTCTTCAGTCCTACAGGAGACCCAGGGTAGATCTGCCGGAGTTCGCAGACCCTGGAGTCCCCTTCCAGTTATTCCAATTCACTGTTTTTACTTGAATTCAAAGACAACTGTATTATTCTTTCAGTCAATGTTTGTATGGCTCTTAGAAGTTCGTGAATTGTGACACCAGAATTTTGGGTAGTGGTGTTGAGGCATTTGGGTAATTATAACTTTCGCATTTCATTAAATCATTATGTTTTAAATTATTATCATTTAGCGAATTTCTTAAAGAGTTAACGTAATTAAATTCTTATATGTTGCCTTGCCTAGAAATCGTAAGGTTAGGCGCCATCACGATCCCGACAATGGGAAATCCGGGTCGTGACACTAATTTTGACTTAAAGCGAGACAATTTCAGATCATGTGCTCCACTTAACTCGAGATATTTAGCATCATATCAATATTTGAGTCATTTTGATGTAAAATATATTTTTCAATCAAACACATCGTTTATTATCAATTTTAGTATTTCTATCTAAACAAAGAATTGCTAATTTATAAAACTCATTTTGTCACTTCACACTTATCAAATATTTTTTATCTATTAATCCAAATAAACTCTAAAATCAATTTTCAAGAAATAATTTTCAAAAAAATAACTTTCATCGTTCCAAATATACACCTTTGACATATACTTTGGTATGACGAAAATGTAATCAGTGGTGTAGCCACTCACGTTGATGGGTGGTCAACCGAACAACCTTCATCGAAAATTTATTCTGTGCATATAAAAACTTATAATTTGTATAAAAATCAAAAATTATTTTTTTATGTGTATATTAAATTTTAAACTCTCTTCGCGAAATCCTGGCTTCGCCTATGTACTATGTTTATGATAATAAGTAGCCCGTGGTGCTACTAAAAAAAAAGTAGCCATGGTGAAAACCTATTGCTGAACAGGAAACTTCGAACAACTTCCTGGTCGAGAGTCGTACTGGACTCATTCGTTTTACTACTATATAGAAGAGCATGCTAGCTTGCCGAGCAAGGCCCATTTTTGGTAATTCACTAATTTATGTACCTTATGAAAATTGTACTTTATTGCTTTATAGGTGTGCGTTTCTTGCATTGGATAAAAAGCTCATAGACCTTTTGATTCTCACGTGCTATGTGATATCATCATTTTGGAGGTCTACTTAGCCCTTGATTTTGGCTTTTGTACTTCTGTTAGTACCTTCATGGGTTTCAACTACGACAAATAATATTGCAATCCTTTTTCGTCATTCTACAGCTTCCTTGTAAATCGTGTTCGCTGCAACTATTCATATGTCTATTCATGTGGTCCCAACTTCCTTTCTTAAATTTGAATTTGCTCTACGGCTCTATCGACATACAATGTAAAACATCTCTAACTTGAAGTGTTGATCTGGTTGCGTTTACGAAAATGCAATTCTCCTAAATGAAAGAAACACTACAACAAAAACTCTTTTCTGATAGGTGAAATACTAGCCAAAAACCAATAATGAAAACCCATATTAATTGAATGTTTTTAAGTTACCAGAAAACCAGTGAAGAACGCTACGATATATTTAGCATTCTCTATATGCATCCTAGTTATAAAGGTTGTAATTTTTTTTTATTTTAAACTAATTAATTAACAAATACAAAAAGTAGCAGAATTATCAACTAACAAGACTAAGGAGGTCTAGAGTTATGATTTTCCCAATTGTTGGAATTCTCCCTGCTACGTTTTCTATAATTTCATCTAAGTATTCTCTATCGATCGTGAGTACTTCAGGTGTCGTAATTCTCTTCCGAGCAACTACAATAATTTACTAGACATATTCTTCCGAACTACGCTAGCCGGCACTAATTCACCGCTCACTAAGATCGTATCAAGATTTTGTTATTCCTAATCCCACCTTTAAACCCTCCATATTGATTCCTCACATACGTTAGGAGTGATGTTGTTCAACAACTACCTAACTATGTAGCCTTTTCCAAGCAACACACATTAAATAGGCACAGTCAATTGATGGTCATTCAACCAACAACAACACACACGTAGTTGAACAAGTAGAGAAATCCAACGGCTCAATTATATAAACATATAATAAGAATTCATCCTAAAAAAGGTTCCATTAAAACCCTAGATAAGAAATTAATTATTCATAATAGTATGTAAAACTACACTACTAAAATTGATAACCATAATGAAAATAGGAAGAAGGAAGTGAAGAACTCGTAGAAGAATTCTCCGCCTTGCTCCTAGTGTGTTCTTGCCTCCTTCGATCGATAATCCTCTCAAAAAACGTCCAGCCACTCTCCAAAAATGTCTCCCCCTTTCAAAAGTGAGTTTAAGGACTTTTTATATGGGATAGGGTTTGATTAGGGAGAAATAATACAAGCCAAATCCGAAACATCCTTTTCAGGTTAGCTCGTTCACTCTCTCATGCGCATGCGAGAGTGAATATAATGACCCAAAAAGGTCATCACTTGATTTACAAGTAAATTCTGTGTTCCGAGGCCTTAGAAGCCTCCCTTTTTCTCACCTCGATTTGCGTATGCAGTCCGGGCGCATTTCCGGAAAGTTTTTATGTGAAAACTAAGTAAATTATGGAAATTAGCTTTTAAAATTGAATAAACTTGACTTTGGTCAACATTCTTGGTAAACGGACCCGGACCCATGATCCGACGGTCTCGTAGGGTCCGTAGTAAAATATGGGACTTGCGCATATGTGTGAAATCGAATTCCAAGGTCCCAAGCCCGAGAAAGGAATTTTAAAAGAAAATTATTTTCTGAAAAATATTAAGGTTTTTAGAAGTGAATTCATGCATTTTCTTGATGGTATCGGGCCCGTATCTTGGTTCCGGAGCCCGGTACAAGATTGAAATGATGATTAGGTTGAATCTGTAAAATTTGGTAAAGATCGGAATTGGTTTGGTATAAAACGGACCTATAGTTGAAAATTTTGAAATTTTGATGTTCTTGGGTGATTTCGTGAATTCGGGGTTTAATTCATAGTTGTTGATGTTACTTTGATGATTTGATCGCACAAGCAAGTCCGTATGATATTTTTGGACTTGCGTGCATATTTGGTTTCGAGCCACGAAGGCTCGGGTGAGTTTTGGATAGGCCACAGAGTGAAATTGGACTTAGGAAAACTGCTGTGTGTTGCAGGTCTGCATGCTTCGCAATTGCGAAGCCTGGCTCGCAATTGCGAGCTCACATTTGCGACTAACCATCGCATTTGCGATGACTGGGCAGGGGGGTGAGCTTCGCATTTGCGAAGTTCCAGTCGCATTTGCGACTCCAACAGTGTTCGCATTTGGAGCGGTTGTTCGCGTTTGCGAGGTTGACAGGGCAGGCCTTACTTCGCAATTGCGAAGCCTTGGCCGCAATTGCGAGTTCGCATTTGCGAACATATCATCGCAAATGCGATATTAGGTAGTCATGAAGAAAGTACGTTGAGACTACTATTTATTCAACAGTTTTTAGCAATTCTATTCAGTTACGTAATTACTAATTTTTTAGATACTTTCGTTAACTCAATAACCTTTG
This sequence comes from Nicotiana attenuata, assembly GCF_001879085.1. Classification (NCBI taxonomy): domain Eukaryota; kingdom Viridiplantae; phylum Streptophyta; class Magnoliopsida; order Solanales; family Solanaceae; genus Nicotiana; species Nicotiana attenuata. Next base: position 19,694 of record NW_017670740.1, read on the forward strand.
AATATTGTATTCACAAGAATTGCAGAATCTTATAAAAATCCTAATATTCTTGTCAAATTTATAAATGGATAATTAAAGAATAGAGTTTTATTTTGAATTCTAGGAGAGCGCGGGTAAGACATGCTTGGAATGACTTTGTGGGTTGTTTAGCTTTATTTATAGGACGAAGAAGGCATGGAGGTGGAGTACGACGATTCCATTGTACAAGAATAAGGGTAAAATCTAAAATTACAATAATTATAGGGGTATCAAATTGCTAAACCAAATGATAAAAGTTTGGAAGAGGATGGTAGAAGGGAGGGTGAGGAGGAGTGTAACTATTTTCGAGAACCAGTCCGGTTTCATGCCAGGTCGATCGACTACAAAAGCCATTCATCTTGTGAGGAGATTGGTGGAGCAGTATAGGACAATGAAGAAGGACTTGCATATAGTGTTTATTGACCTAAAGAAAGCACACAACAAAGTCTCGCAAGAGGTTCTATGGAGATTTTTGGAAGCTAAAGGTATGACATGAGTAAGGACAGTGGGAAGAGACTCAGAACACTTTCGGATTGTGATGGGGTTGCATCAGGATCATCCCTTAGCCCTTTTTTATTTTTCTTGGTGATGGACGCATTGATGCGGTACATTGAAGGGGAAGTTCCATGGTGTATGTTATTTGCAGATGACATAATTCTGATTGACAAGATGCGAGGTGCTATTAACGAGAGGCCGGAGGTTTGGAGATAGACTCTTGAATCTTAAGGTTTCAAGTTGAGCAGGATCAAGACAAAATACTTGTAGTGCAAGTTTAGTGATGTTACCCTAGAAGCGGACATGAATGTGAGGCTTGATTCACAAATCATTCCCAGGAGAGGAAGTTTTAAGTAATTTGGGTCAGTAATACAAGGTCATGGAGAAATTTATGAGAGTATCACACGTCGTATCAAAGCATGGTAGATAAAGTGGAAGCTCGATTTTGATGTCTTGTGTAATAAGAATGTGTCACTGAAACTTAAATGTAAGTGTTACAAAGTAATAGTTAGACTGACTATGTTATATGGGGAAGACTATTGGCCAGTCAAGAACTCTTATGTCCAGAAAACAAAAGTAGCTGAAATGAGGATGTTGAGATGCATGTGTGGGCGTATCAGGTTAGATAAGATTAGGAATGAAGTTACTCCGGATAAGGTTAGAGTGGCCCACGTGGAAGATAAGATGTAGGAGGAAAGGTTGAGTTGTTTTGTGCATGTTAAGAGGAGAAGCGCAGATATCCCAGTTAGGAAGTATGAGAGATTAGGCTTGGTAAGTATGAGGCAGGATAGAGGTAGGCCAAAGAAGTCTTGTGGAAAGGTAATTAGGCGGGACATGGAGCAATTTTAGCATACTGAGGATATAACCCTTGATAAGAAGGGGTGGAGGTCGAGAATTATGGTAGAAAGTTAGTAGGTAGTCGAGTGTTTCCCTTTGTCTTCCTTAGTTCGATAACCTTAGTGTTAGTAAGATACTTTTTATTCTTAGATTGCTATTACTTCCTACCGTTTAATAGCTATCTTGACTTGAATTTTCTCAATGTTGTTGTTATTACTTGTTGCCACTGCTTTATTTCATCTTTTCTTTAGCCGAGGGTCTATTAGAAACAGCCTCCTGCCCTCCTAGAGTAGGGGTAGGGTTGCGTACATCCTATCATCCTTAGACCCACTTATGAGAATTCATTGAATTTATTGTTGTTGTTGTTATAATATTTTATTTTGAACGGTAATTAAAATGGCTACTGAACTAACACACTGAGATTAACTCAAGCTCTTCTCTTTAATGATGGCATGCAAGAGTAATATTTGATACTAGTAACTGTTAGTGATGGCAAATGCTTAAAAGAAAATAGTTAACCACCCATATTATCAGCTAAAAATGGGTTGGATAATGAACTTTTTTAAAAACGGGTCAAATATGGATAAGAACCATATTATCCATTTAGAAAATGGATAACCAATAGATAACTAATAGGTTTAACTTTTACATTTGTAACGCCTCAAATTGGGGGTTTCTCAAGTTTGGGAGACAAGAAATTCTTCCAAAGGTGATCATATTTAACAAGTCATGGATAATATGGTTACCTATTGTATTGGTAAATATAAATATTACACGTAGATTTATATGAGTGGCTGATATAACAAGACACGTGGATCAGCAGGAAAACGACAACTGGAAAGATGCATTAAAATATTCACGAGTCGTAATAGATACGAGCAAATCACCCATGAGAGGAGAAGATATGGTCGCTCAAGTTTAAATAGTTACATAAAGAGGTACCGACGGAATGAATCAAGACAGTAAAAAGGAAAGATTCATGAGTCATCAATTAATGAGCGAGAATGATCTCTAACGATCTCTAACGTTATAGGATCTTCATGGACAGTTACGATCCCTAATTATAATGTCTCATTAATATCATTAATGCTCATAATGATTCGGTTATAAAAAGGGAAAGACATTGTACTTATAGACTTCTATAAAAGGGAAAGAGATATCATTTGTACAGACATGTTCTGAGTATTATTGGTATACAATTACTTTCTTTTGCTTACTTTGCTATTTCATATTCTAATTCCTTTCCTGTCACTGTGAGAATATTGAGTTTCTTGATTATCAGTAGCCCGAGTACTTTTAAAAATAGGCTTTGACCGAAATACCTATTTTTTGGTTAAACAAATTGGTTCTGTTACCGAAAATCTGATAATCTTTTCACTTTCCAAACAGATTACAGGTTCTTCACAAAAAAAGAAGAAGAGAAATAGAAAATATGAAAAGAAACTTACGTGCAAAGTTCCACTTTTCTGTGAAAGGCATGTTTTCTTGTCCCACTGACCCACTTGTGGGAGCAGCAACAAATCGAGCATACCAACCACGATCCTTGTTATCTTCAAGGCTCACTAAAACCCTCTTACTTCTGGCCACGAGAGTAAATACCCTAGAACGAAATAACTTTGGGGAATAAAGATGAATCAGATGATAAAAGGTGAAGGGTAAAGCAGCCAAGTTTCACAAGTATCTAAATCATGCCACAACCCTCCATACAATAGGGCCATCTGTCCTAAAAAAACGTTGAAGAAACGACAAAACTCAATGATCACTGGGTCAATAGGTGGTCTAAAACCCAACGTAAAGGGATATGTATACACAAAAGAATAACCTGCTTTGAACGAGGAAATTCTTTGATTTGCATTAGGAACTAAAATTGGGAAATCAAATTTCCAATGACAGTCTCTCCGTACAAGGGAAATCAAACCCTCAGTAATCTGGAAAGGGTAAACGTCAGCACGATCATGAGAAGTCATAGAAGTGACTTCATTTCTACTCGATTCTCTATCAGTAAAGAAGGAAAGATCAGCGGGAATAATCTCATCAACAGTGGGTTCATGAAGTGGTTCACTAGAATCCCTACTTCTAATAGAAGATCTATGTGAAGAAGAAGCCCTAGTTATAGAGGACGACGGGGTAGTGGTACTGGGTTGAGAAGAAGAATCACGGAAAGAAACAGATCCTAAACTACGTAACCTGCCACCTCTTCTACTTCTGGTGGGAGAAGACGAAGGGGGAAGTTCATCCACTATTACAACTTTACGAGGATCAGGATTTGAAGAGGACATAGTTGTATAAGAAAGAAAAACGTGATGAAGAACGAGAACTATAGAGAACAAAGACCACAGTAGAAAGTTTTTCGTAAAAACAAAGGCAAATGAGGTATTTATATGAAGAAGAAAACGTCATCTAAAGGGGGTCATGATGGAAACTTCATGATGAAACAGTCACTTCATGACTGATGCAGCCGCAAAAAAGCCCTAGAAATCGCGGAAGAGACGCAGACCCAATTAACGAAGGCCACGTGGCACATGCATTAAATGGAAGTGACATATGATGCACTGGTTCTGGAGAAGACGTAATGATACATGGAAAACGGCGGCAAAAATTCCCGCTATAAATACATATCACTTCCCAAGTCTTAATAAAATAAATTAAGCAATTACGTATCAATCTTCTTTTTATTGTCCCTAGGCTGATCGCACCTCCAATATGCAAGGAGCCTCCCTTCTCAGAAGCGCGAGCTTTCTTTCCTTTTTCGCTCTTCTCTAAGAACTTTGCGGTAAGCCATTGCCTTTGCAAATCCTCCCATAAATTTTGAAGCAACCAGTCAGGCTTTTGGTTCAACTTTCTAGCTTTAGAGAAACTATGCGACAACCGCTTGTGAGCTTTGTGATAAAAATTTGCAGCCACTTTCGCGCTATGGCGGTGTTCCCATACACACTTGCTATGTATTTCAAAAGTTAAATATTATATGGAAATATCATAAATATAAATAATTATACTGCTTATAAGAACATTTATACCTTAAATTGATTGAAAATTTGCTCCTTCAGCGAGAATGGGAATCCACTCCAAGTCGCATAAGGGCCATCATAAAGCTTTCTGGTGGCTTTGGTGATTATCCTCGTAGTAATATTACTGGGGATGAACATGCAATTTAACAAAAAAAGCACATTTATATCTTTGTACAAACTGTGCAAAACAATAAACGTAAAATTAACAAATAACTCTTACCCATCACCCTCAGGGACTATGATGATCCTGCCATATTGATCATAATGCACCTCCTCGCCATCATGAGCATCACTGTCCGAAGCATGTATATCAGAGGCATGTGTGGAAGGTGTAGGGGGTCAGAGCTACTATCTCGCAGGCGAAGGCCTGAAATAGATGTAGTCGCTGATGAAGATAGTTGCGATCCCTGTGACTGCGACATAGCTGGATGGACCGCAAGTGGCTGTGATATTGATGGTTGTAATAGTGATGGCTGTGACCCGAGTTGCTATGACACGGATGGATGTGATCCATGTGGATGTGATATGGATGGATGCGATCCATGCGATGCAGATGCTGCGATCCACGTGGTCGTGAGGCAGCTGGACTGTATGCCGGACGTATAGTCCTATGGCCCTGTGATGAAAGATCTAGTGTATGCATGAAGGTGTAGGGCTCGTGATGCTGTAGTAGCTCATAATAGCCCAGGGGTGGAGGATAAGACACAGTCATAGGCATAGGCATCTCTGAAGAGGGTGGAAAAGATGGAGTATTATCTTCTAACCTCCTCTTTGGTTTCCTAGCCTTTTCTCGACCCCGAGAACCAGTAGGGTCATTGTTACCTCGACCCTTGCCTGTCATCTGCATAATATAATACATATTAAGATTGAAACATATGAGAAACTAGCCATAAAACGAGAGTTGTTAAAGAAACCAACTTTTTAAAGCTCATCAAGCCAAGATGCTCGGGTTCACTGATTATATAAATACTGATGTCAAGCACAGCAGAGTGCACCAATATAACTGTGGGAGAATGAATAGAAATAAATAAAATATGAGAGATACAGGCACATATAAGGTGCAATGAGCAAATCAACATCACTAGGGCTATCTCACCCATATCGCCATAAGGCCTGAACAGAATTACAACATGCGTGGGGAATAATCATACAACCCACCACCTAACACGGCACAAAAGAGTGGCACATAACATAGATTAAGGGCGCAAATAGTATTCACTCTGCCTGATAACATAACCATAATGACAATTCATAGGAGCACACAAACTCGACCTGATACAAATTACATATTCTCGCTGATCTTCCAAATAGGCCCAAACCAAATCCTGATCCTTCCCAATTAGGTAAATATTCTTCAAAAATCAACAGCAGCCTATCGATAATGCATGCTATTAATTTTCCCATTCTCAACATTTCTTCACAATCCACTAACAAGAAATAGCCCACATATGGGGATAGTTAGTCCCAAAACCTCAGGAACACTAAAATTTCCATACCCGGACTCAACTACGCAAATCAAATGGCTGATACATCACTCACCTTCCATCACTCTGTCTAAGCACCCATATAAGATTTCCGACCGCATAACAAAATATGAACCTCAAAAGCCTAATAAAACCCAGTGATCACCATGCTACCAGCCACGCACTGCAAACCAAGACTCAAGGTCCTTTCCAAAAGTGCACACTCTTCACACATGATAGCCAACAATGTCAACACCCTATTAATTGCCAATACCTATTCAGGAGAAATCCACAATGTACAACATATCCTTTATGCTCATAGCAGCCAGCCGACTCAAGCCATTGCCCAAACCATCGAGAATTCCCTGAGATCCACCCGCATGCAACTAAGCCATTAGAATTGCACCTCCCCAACTCAATCGAGTCACACAAACCATCCAATCCAAGAGTGTTGCCACAAATGCCAGTAGAGAATTCCTATTCAAAGGACCAATTACTTCCATTGCTATGCTGACCCCACACAACTAAACAGACCCATTTCTTCAGATAGTCAATATGCAATAATCCCAATCAAAGCCCCAAAATACAGATGATCCTAACACGAACCACGTAGCCCAGAATCTCATAAACCACTACATTTCCTCTGAAGCACCCCGTTCTGCCGCAACCACGATACCCACGCTGAATAGACCTCTTGTAAATTTGAAGTTGTTCTCACGACTCCCCTTGATGCTTGAAATGTAGACCCATTAATGAAGTAAAAATACTGCAAGCCCCAACATCATCCCGTGCAAGACCTCAAACCTTAGTCATATACAAATTCAGGGAACCTACCAATACCACTTATACACCTACCTCACGCTAAAACTGATATAAATCTGACTCTGCAATCTGAATGCCGCCATTGGACTCCTCCACTTGGCGCAAAGCCATAGAAAAACAACGTCCCATGATCCGCAAAACTGACCTTCACAGCTCGCACAACACAAATCACAAGGTACTCCAATACCACCAACTATTCCCAATCAACACCCACTGCGTGACCTTGCCACAATCGCGACGACTAGTCAACCAATTAAACCTTTCCAAGCTCGCAATCGTCAACCAGGTGCCGGAAACCGTTGCGCCTCCATATGAACAACTGAATAGTCTTTCAATACCTCTGTATATTCAGTCTGGACAACACGTTGAGATAATGTCTGAGCATCCCTGACTCTTTTGTAGCCCGTCTGTAGCATCACGAACCACTGGCGCATAGCGAACACTGAGAGCGTAATATTATACAAGAGTCGATGTAAAGGGACATAAGTTATACACTTCGAGCAGAATCAATATCGCACAATAAGGAATGAAAGAAGTGGAATTTCCTAACAGTTTTGTAGCCCCTCGAAGATAAGTACAGTCGTCTCCATACCGATCCACAAGACTCTACTAAACCTGCTTATGACTCATAGCACCTATGAACCTAGAGCTCTGATACCAACTTGTCACGACCCAAAATCCCTCCGAAGAAGTCGTGATGGCACCTAGTCTCTAATCTAGGTAAGCCTAACATTTACTGACTTAAAATTAAATAACTCTCAATAAATCACAATTCCCAAAACCGGTGGTACAAGTCATAAGACTTTCTAAGAGTAGTTATACAAAATAAATACAACACTATTCCAGAACGAGAAGGAATTAATGGAACGTATATACAACGAAGGTGACTCCGGGGCCTGCGAACGCAGCAACAGGATTACCGTGAGTCTCTACCGCGATGACCCGCACAACTACTATCGATCAATACCTGGATCTGTACACCAAAAAATGTACAGAAGTGTAGTATGAGCACACCACGGCAATGCCCAGTAAGTATCAAGACTAACCTCGGTGGGGTAGTGACGAGGTAAAGTCAAGACACCTACTGGTCAAATGAAATGAACAGGATATGATAATAAAATATCGAGTTAAAGATAATGAGGTAATATGAATGGCGTAGAGAAATCAAAATACAAACAATAGGAACAATAAAGGGAGAACACGGGTAGTAACGAACGATAACTAGGTAAATCAGATAACCAAGTAAATTCGATAACCAAGTAAATTAACACTGACATAACAAGAGCAGAGACAAGTAAGGATATATTCAAATAAAGAAGGCAATGCGAACTCAATCAACCACATCATGACTAATACACAATCCCGACCATCTTAAACCTCGGTTTCTCATATCATAATCTCAACTTCCAAACCTTCAGCACACATGGCATCTTGTGCCCACATATTTTCCATCTTACTTTTAACAACAAAAATCCACACGATATACAATACATAAGGTACGTACAAATACACTCCAGATATTCAAGAAGTCTCATTTACATAATATAAAGTAAATTACATTTTTTTTACTAATTAGGAAAACCATCGAGAAAAGATGAAGTTGTTTCTTTTGAAATAATTTGACTAAAGAAAGTACCTCTTTCAATTAACATACAACATCGAATGGATTATTACCTTTAACATGGGAGTTAATAACTTAAAACTTAGTAGAATTCCTTTTTAAGTAAAATACAACATCAGACGGTTTAAGGGAATATAATTGAGAAACTAATTGAATTAAAGATGTAACATTTATTTCAAGTTTAAAGTATTGAAATGTATATATATATATATATATATATAAATACGGAGAGGTATTGAAAATACTGTAGGTTCCAACACAAAGGATCGTAGCAGTAAAGGAATTTAAATAGTTAAAACACTTGAATTGATAACATAAATAAACACAGCAACAGAAAGTGCACGGCATCACCCTTCGTGTTTTAACTCTCAATCCTCACCATGCAATCAATAATAGAAATGTGCACGGCATCACCCTTCGTGCTTTATCACTCTTCCTCACCATATGAATCATATAAATATGCACGGCATCATCCTTCGTGCTTTATCTCTCTTCCTCACCATATGCATCAATATAAATATAAATGTGCATGGCATCACCCGTCGTGCTTTATCACTCTTCCTCACCATAGGAATAATGCAAATGTAAATGTGCACAGCATCACCCTTCGTGCTTTATCACTCTTCCTCACCATATGAATAATATAAATGTGCACGGCATCACCCTTTGTGCTTTATCTCTCTTTCCTCACCCGGACAGTAGAAATAACAACATCCCGACAAGGGAATCAATCAATAGAAACAATAACATCCCAACAAGGGAATCAACAATAGAAACAATAACATCCCGGCAAAGGAATCAAAAATACATAATAAGGGTCACGGGAAAACCAAGAAGCACGATAACATTAACAAAACAACAAGACATAATAAGCACGTGATAACTACACTTGTAACCACAACAATTGGACATGTAACATATTTTCACGAAGTCATAGAGGAACTCAAAATCAAGAAGTATCAAAACAATAAGGAAGACAACCACTTCAATTAAGGCAATTAAGGTCAATGTAACACGTAGAATTAGAGGAAAGCTAACAACATCATATGGAGTATATAGAGGCAATTCAAGCAATTAGGAAACCTAATCATAACGGAATACTTTCCACATAATGAACATAAATTAAGGAAGCCTTCGAAATTAATTAAAATCCTTTTAAAATTATAGAAAATTATGATTGGGTTATGAAGAAGTTACTAACTTTCCCTAATTTAGTCAGAGAAGAGTTTGGTTGCGAACCTCTGCACTCTTATCCTATTGTTGCTTCTATCATGATAGGGAATCGTGTGATTCTTTCTATCCCCGTACTTTCTCGCTCTTATGGATTTGTATTCCCTAGGTTATGCAGTTATCTTCCCTGGCCTGACACTAGTCAAGGGAAAATCACTTGAGCTTTTTCTCCTTTGCTCCTTCTTTCCGGAACGCACTAACGGAAAACCGGAGATAATTCTTAGCTGTTATGGAAGTTAGCGTCTTAAAGAAAGTAAGTGCTTGCTGCTCCTGCTCTTATAGTTAGATAAGGCACTAAAAACATACCTTATCTCAGGGGCATGAGTACATTGCTTTCACACTCGAACTCTCCTACTGTGTGCTGTATGTGCTTTCAAGCAATAAGATTGCTTGCTAAACGAACCATACTGACGAAGTGCCCCATACCCGCACTAAGGGTTAACCTGAGATAAGGTATGGAAGCAGTCTGATTATTTCCACTTGAGTCGACTTAAGTCTTTCTCTCCTCGTACAATCTTGGCTCTAGTAAAAAGAAAGAATCTCTCCCTACCCTACTGCGGGAAAAAGCACTTTCTATCCCCCCGTGCTACAAAACAAACAAACTTATCTAAGCACTAAAAGCAACAATAAGGAATGGAATGGGAGAAACTATAGTGCAAATCACTTTTCACTTTCTCGTCAGTCTAGACCTTGTCCTTGGTTCTATCAGCTATGGAGTCTTCTTCTGTTTCTTCCCGTCTCTAGTACAGATCAAATCACAGGATCTCTGTATGTATGCGCTGAGGAGCTATATCTCCTGGACGAAAGACTTCTAAACCCCGATTTCCGGAATGGCAGCAATCAATTTATTTCTATCTTATAGCTTTCTTGTAGTACTGCTCTCTTTTGAAGCGAATCTCTATTTCAACTGCATTCCCTATTGCAAAGAAATCAACCTCGGTTCTTTCTGTTGATAGGTTAGTTTGATGTAAGGTGTGAGCTTCTTCAGTTGCAGTGAAAGTTCCCGACTCTCTAGTGCTATCCCCCCTTTTTAAGCCTGACATTACAAAGGTAGACTTCATCCACCGGACGCCCTGGATTTCTTTTTAGTTTTCCAATCTTCTGTCCTTCATTCTTGCAGATGCAAATCATAGATGACCTAGTGGAATTTATGCCAGACCAGAGCATTCTTCTCAAGAAAAGAAAGCGGAGAGGGTGACTGAATTTCACTCTTTATCATTCCTTACTACTCCTCAATTCCCATTAAGTGTTGTCTTTTTTTCCAAGCCACTGCTCAATCCTCCTTTTCTGATTGATTGAAAGTAGCAAGGAAAGACAAGCAAAAAACTTTGTTGGCTCAAGAAGCAACTGAGGAGAGAGAAAGAGTAGTAAAGGAAATACAAGTAGCAGTCTCAGGTCAAAGGAATCAAGGAAGAATTTCTTCTGATATTGCGGTTACTCTTTCAGAATCTCATCCTGAGACCTAGTATGCTGTTCTCTTCGTCAAGAAAGATCGAGCAGCATAGAAGCCTTGAATTCAAGCTTAGATCTTTTTTTAAAGGGAACTAAGGCAACTTCTAGGTGCAGGGAAAGAAAAAGGCTAGCGAACCTCTTTCCAGGCGGTATGATACAAAGGGCGAAGCTCGAGTAGGTTACTTTGACTAACCTTCATGGCGGGTGTTCCGGTGTTAACGAGTTCGGAAAGAAGGTCAAGGATGAACGGTAGACAAAGACAAAGAAAAGAGGAGATGGAGCTGACCTCGCTGCTGACCTGGGAGCAGGCTTGCTAACCTTCGGCCATAGTGACTAGTGACGAGAGAAGTTGCTTAGGGACCTACGGAGCTAGTGAGCAAAGCGGAGTCAATTCATATTAAAACCAAAAGAGGGAATTCAATTTCAATCGCCATTTCCTTGGCACACGTGACGGTTATCACCTCTACCACGTCCTCTTTAACGTCCCTTGTTATTTCGTGCAGAATTCTTCCTCTGTTGAGGCTTCTACTGGTCATCTTTACCAACTCTATCTCCTCTACCGAATCTCCTACGACTTCGTTCTCCCCTTTTTATCATAAGTAAGCTCTTCTCCACGGCGTATTTTGACTCTTACCTTCGATTCTTTCATTTGCTTTCTTGTTTTTGGCTCAAGAAGTAGGTCCTTCGACCCTCAAAGCAATACGGTATGCTTCTACTATGCTGTCAAGAAAAAACAAATGCAATTCAAAAAGTCAGCTCGAATATTGCCTTTTGTCTTCCTTCTTCACTCTACATCGTAGAGACAATAGGTTAAACTCCTTCATGTACTTTCTCATAGAAATTTTTGAAAAACCTTGTTTCAGATTCTTAAACTTATTTATGAATTCCGCTTCTACATCACCTGGTAGAAATTAATCCTTAAACTTCAAAACTTCTTGTTCTTCGTAGCGCTTCTCCTCCGGCTCCTTCTTCTGTCGTACATATGCTCACCATAAACCTGCCTTTTTATTTTCTACAACTTCGTGGTAATGAAACGTACCCGCTCTGGGTCCGAAATCTCTTTTAGTTTGAAATACTGGTCCATCGCGATTAACCAGTCTAAGACCACGTCATGGAGGGGTCTCGGCTTCTATAAAAAAAAGTTAGTAACTTCTACGCTAATCTTCACAATTACTCCACTTCCCTAATTATGAAACACATTAGGGAAGATGATAAGTAAAAAAGACAATGGTCATTAATAGCATAGATAGCAGAAAAAAATCCATTTGGAGATGAAGGAGGTTACCATGACCATGACATGCACGTTTTGGGGTGTAGTTGAAACCTCCTCCAACTTTACCAGATCATCGTTCTACACAATCACTATGCCACCAGATTGCCCTATGCCTAGGAATTGGAATTGAGCAGAGAATTGGAGCTCGGATGTGAGGTACTTATGGTCAGCCTTCAATGTTTCTATCAATACAAGCATAGAAGGGTAATGGAGTTTGAACATAAAGACACGGTGCCTGCGGAGCTCAGCATTGTTGGCTCCTTACGCATTCCATTTTATGAAATTCATCAGGAGTGTGTTATCGTGGATTGGTAGTACTCTTCAATTTTTGGTTAAACAGATTGGGCTCGGAAGTTGTGATGCAATTAGTAATTATTTAGATAATAAAATGCTGGAATAAATTAATTAAAATCCTTTTAAAAATTATAGAAAATTATGGAAAAATACTAGTTGATGCTCATGCACTATTTTGAAAGTATATATGCATTTTTAAAAATATATGAGGGAAAAGTTGGATATCAACAGTTTCTGTTTATTAACTCTATCTGTTAGCTGTTATCTTTGAATTTTTATTTCATTTTCCCAATATTAGGCTTCCCTAGTCGTAGAGACCAGGTTCCGTCACGACAGTTCACGGAGGGAGAACTCGGGTCGTGATAGTACGACTGCTAAAACATCATCTACACCTGGCTCAATGTCGAATGAAGGCACATGCAGACAAGAAACGAACTCCTAGAAGCTTTAATGTTGATGAATGGGTTTTTGTAAAGCTTCAGCCCTACAGACAGATATCTTTAAAGGGACATTCTTACCATAAACTTATCCCCAAATATTTTGGTCCATTCAAAATTTTGAAGAAAGTAGGAACAGTTGCTGACCAGTTGGATCTCCCCATCAAGCTAAAATCATCACACTTTTCATGTGTCACAGCTGAAGAAACATGTTAGCACTGTTGTCGCTAACCCAGACCTACCTGTTTCACTTTCCCCTCATGGTCGTATTGTGTAGGAGCCTGAAGCTGTGTTAGAAGAAAGAGTAGTCACGAAGCAAGGCAATTCAGTCGCTCAAGTCTTGGTAAAATGGTTTAACTGTCCTGTAGAAGACAGCACATGGATGGACACTCATTCCTTGCACGCGCAATTTCCCTCCTTCTGTCCTTGAGGACAAGAACATTCTCTGAGAGGGAAAACTTGTTACATAGCAATTGTATAGTGAGGGCGTTATAGTCTTTAGCAATTGTACAGTGAGGGCATTATAGTCTTTTACTGGGGGTGGTTAGTCGGTTAGAAGGCCAGCAGAGTTAGTTGGAGAAACAGTACAACTAGTTGTTAGTCGGGTAGTTTTGAGCATGCAAATTCATTGTATAAGATTACAATCAATAATATCACTTCCAATTCTTCTACTCTTTAGCTTAATCAATTTCATACAACTCTGTTCAGGAATTGTTCTCCATCCCAATTCCTTAGGGCTGCGTATTTGAGTTCTTCAGTGAGCTCACTTCAACAAGCGTATGCAAAAAATTTGTAAGCGGTATCGAAATTTATAAAACTGGAATATAACTTTATCATACTTTTAGACAAAAAATAACCCGATCTATTGGTTTTGTTGAGTCTTAAGTTAGAAAAGGTCATGAGTTTAATTCTACTTCATAACAATTTTTAACCATAAAGACTCTCTCAAATATTTGCAAAACAAAAAATGTGCTAGTTGAGGTTTGAACCTTTGACCTCTTAGAGCAAAATCAAGTACATAACCAACACACACTATATCATTCGTACATGTCCATTTCCGTACAGCATTAATACAATATTTAGTAAAATTTTCTGACGAAGCAGTCTTGTGTTACACCGCTTCGGTAAGCGTGCATCCGCCCATGGTCACCTACTTGTGCAGAGCATCAGATTTTAAGACATCTCTTTTCATAGATTATTTGCGTCTCTCGCAACCATCAGCTTAGATCTGCTTGTTGACATCTTATAGACCAACGTAAACAGCATGTATATTCAAGTGTTTGAATGAAAACCCGTGAAGTTAAGCTTTTCGGAAACTCAGTCCGCACATGTAATGACATTACATAGCCACTTTTATGGGCACGTATTCAAATTTTAGTTACAATTTAAAGATTGTTGCAAACTTAGTAATCAAGTAGCACTGACTCTTCCTTCTTCGATATGCTGCTACTGCCTCTTCTTCTTTGTGTTATCTATGCACAGAAAAATCATAAGTAATCATGGGTTATGTGTGGTAGATAGTGATAACCATAAGTAATAAACAGGGGTGGATCTAGAGTACATACAGGTTCACAAGAACTAACTTTTGGTCAGACTTTGTTTATATATTAAGAAGTTCACTAAATATCTATAAATATATTATTATGAACCAGTAATTTTTGCAAATTTACTTGAGATTGATGTAGGAACTCATAAGTTTCAAATCCTAGATCCGTCTCTGGTAATAAAGTAAACTTTATGCGCCAATTGAAACATTCATTATAAAATCCTCTTCTTCAAGTATTGAACCAATATATGTCATGGGTCTAACGACCGAGTCTCCAACCTACTAACTATGTTAGATGCAACTTATTATAATCCTTTGTGTCGAATTAAAGTGGGGTTTACTCGAGTTCGGAGATGTAGTTGAATGAAAGAATATGTGGATTTAGATATTGATAGACGATGACGACGGTTCCAGTGCAACAACATTCCTATAACATCTACAATTGATGTTTTTGCAGCAATTTTTGGAGGGCCACAATATAATGATGTCGCGTGCTGAGAAAATTGCTACTGTATTAATTAATATTGTTGTCTATGGATTGACACAGCAGTTTGAACTGTAACAATTAGAAACAGTACACTATCAATAGATTTTTGAGGGGGTGAATGACGCTTTAGTTTCATATATTTGGTATATACTATATTTTGTCAAGGGTATTTTTGGTAAAAAGAAAAGTCAAAACTGCTTCTGCTTCTGCTTTTGGGAAGAGGTTACTTTTTTCTACTTCTAAGAAACTGCTTCTACTTCTTCCCAAAAGCATTTTTTCCCCCGAAAAAAACTTGGCCAAACTTATCAAATTAGAAAACAAAAGTGCTTTCAAAAATTAAAAATAAAAAATACTTTCGGCCTTTTGAGAAGCTTGGCCAAACAGGCTATTAACGTCAGACAATTATGCCATTCGGAAGAAGTCACTACTAGAATTCCGGAAAAAAGCAACCAGCAAAAGCGACCAACGTTGGTCGCTTATTGGCCAAAAAGCGACCAACCACGCCTGGTCGATATTAAGCTGGTCCCTTTACCTTAGGGACCAAAGTTGGTCGCTAAATAGCGACCAACGTTGGTCTCCCAGGTAAAAGGACCAAATTTTCCGGGTAAAGCATATAGCGACCAACTTTGGTTGCTCAAATATTTTAATATTATATATTTGGCGACCAAAGTTGGTCTCAAGATGTAAATAACGTTTTATTTTTATTTATTTTTAATCATATTAAGCGACCAACTTTGGTCGCTATATTAATAAATGTTATAATTTTTTATTTATTGGGCGACCAAGATTGGTCGCCAATGGAAAGAAAAAAAAAATTTTTAACTATAAGCGACCAACCTTGGTCGCAAAATTACCAGAATTTTTTTTTTAAGTGAATAGCGACCAACTGGACACCAAAGTTGGTCGCTTTTTTGGTATATTTTTGGCAGAAATTGCATGTTTTGGCTGCTACACCACCTGCCAGCTTATACCAAATATCCTAAACAGGCATTTTATGCCAGCAACAACAACAACAACAACACTAAAACGCAACAAAATATAAAGATCAATAGAACTAAAACATTAAGCTAACAAAACTAAGTTAACGTTTATTACAAGCTCATTCGAAAACTATTTCTATTGTCTATTTCAAAGTATATAAAGTACTCAACGTGTGTTCTTTTAGCATCCTCGTTCGAAAGTTGGATTGCCTCGGCCGACTCGTTAGGTGGCTGACTTCGTATGAATTCCCCCACATCAGCTCTGAAGCGAACCTATAAGAAAAATTATATTGAATTAATATTTTAAAATTTATATAAAAGTAAATCAAAATACTTAATGATAAGTAAAAAACTTATATGTATAGTCGAGGCTCGACCCTCGACCCACCTTTCTGAATTAGTCTCTTTCTTCTTCTTTACAATACGAGTTTCATTGAATAACTCATCTTGCTTCATTGGCATCATAAAGCTGTCCGGTGGCATTGGTGATTATCCTCATGGTACTATTACTCGGGGTGAACTTGGATACAGAGAATAACTTGGATACAGTAGCTGACAGGGTGTGTCTTTTGATCAATTGTTGTTCTCGTTAGCGACAATGATGTTGAGACTGCAATGACATGTGTTTCAACTTGAGATGGTATAGGCAGGAATTTTAACATTTCCTAAGTAGATAAAAGAAAGATTATAGAGGAATTCTACTACTTCAATTTTTCCAAGGTAGAAAAGAAGTTTAATTGAGAGTGACAAGGCTGATGGTGATGGAATATTTTCCGTTGGTCATGGCAGTTCCCATAAAACGGGGATCATAAGACTCCATGATGACAGAGATTATAGGAAGTTTTGTTCTCAACTTTCTTCCAAGTCTGATCCGTACAAGCTTAATGGGATATTGGTGATATATTCTTCTGAATCCGAAGAATATATCACCAATATCCCACTAAGCTTGTACGGATCAGACTTGGAAGAAAGTTAAGAACAAAACTTCCTATAATCTCTGTCATCATAGAGTCTTATGATCCCCGTTTTATGGGAACTGCCATGACCAACGGAAAATATTCCATCACCATCAACCTTGTCACTCCCAATTAAACTCCTTTTCCTCTTGGAAATTGAAGTATAGAATTCCTCTATTACCTCTTCTTTTATCTACTTAGGAAATGTTAAACTCCTACCTACACCATAACTATTTGAAACACATGTTCTTGCCTTCTCATCATCGTTGTCGCTAATGAGAAGAACAATTAAAGGCACACTCTGCCAGGTACTGTGTCTTAGTTATTCTTGGTGGAAGTTCCATTGCATGTCTAATATTACCATCAACCCCTTCTACAAAATCCTCCCGCAATCTAAAATTCCAATACATAAACCAAAATTTTAATTCATATCCTAAAGGTTCAACTCATATCCAAAAAAATTCAATTAACAATCTAAAATTCCAATTCATAAACAAAAATTCCAATTCATAAACAAAAATTCAAGTCATATCCTAAAGGTTCTAGTCATATCGTAAAGGTTCTAGTCAAAATTTATATAAAAGTAAATCAAAATACTTAATGAAAAGTAAAAAACTTACATGTATGTAGTCGAGGCTTGACCCTCCTTGCTTCATTGGCATTATAAAGCTGTCTGGTGGCTTTGATACAGAGAATAACTTGGATACAGTACCTGGCGGAGTGTGTCTTTGATCAATTGTTGATCTCATTAGCTACAATGATAATGAGAAGGCAACGACATGTATTTCAAAATAGTGATGGTGTAGGTAGGATTTAACATTTCCTAAGTAGATAAAAGAGGTTATAGAGAAATTCTCTACTTCACTTTCCAAGAGGAAAAGAAGTTTGATTGATAGTGACAAGGTTGATGAAGATGGAAGGTTTCCCGTTGGTCGTCGCAGTTCCCATAAAACGTGGATCATAAGACTCTATGATGACATAGATCATAGGAAGTTTTGTGCTCATCTTTCTTCCAAGTCTGATCCGTACAAGCTTAATGTGATATTGGTGATATTTCTTCGGATTCAGAGAATGATTTCACCGACAAAAGTATGGAAATGATCTTAAAAAGAATTAAAGGTAAAACATTTTTCTTGGTAGAGAAGGATGCTGAAAAATATTTTACTTTTAATTCTTTTTAAGAGCATTTCCATACTTTTTTCGGTCAAATCATTCTCTGAATCCGAAGAAATATCACCAGTATCACATTAAGCTTGTACAGATCAGACTCGAAAGAAAATTGAGTACAAAACTTCCTATAATCTTTGTCATCATAGAGTGTCATGATCCCCGTTTTATGGGAACTACCATGACCAACGGAACATCATCCGTCTTCATCAACCTTGTCACTCTCAATTAATTCTTTTCCTCATGGAAAATGAAGTACAGAATTCCTCTATAAGCTCTTCTTTTATCTACTTAGGAAATATTAAATTCCTACCTACACCATCACTATTTTAAACACATGTCATTGCCTTCTCATCATCATTGTCACTAATGAGAAGAACAATTAAAGGCACATTCCACCAGGTACTGTATCTTAGTTATTATTGGTGGAAGTTCCTTTGCATGTCTAATAACGTCATCAACCTCTTATACAAGAACAAAACCTAAAAACTAAAAGTTATATTCATATCCTACGAGATTAAACATAAACTAAAGGTTCAATACATATGCTAAAGGTTCAATACATATGCTAAAGGTTCAATTTATATCCTAAAAGTTCAACTATATCCTAAAAGGTTCAATTCATATCCTAAAAATTCAACTCATACATAAAAGCTTCACTTTATATCCTAAAAGTTATATTCATATCCTACGAGATTAAACATATGCTAAAGGTTTAATACATATGCTAAAGGTTCAATACATATGCTAAAGGTTCAATTTATATCCTAAAAGTTCAACTCATATCCTAAAAGGTTCAATTCATATCCTAAAAATTCAACTCATACATAAAAGCTTCACTTCATATCCTAAAAGTTTAACTTATATCCTAAAAGGTTCAATTCATATCCTAAAGGTTCAATACATATGCTAAAGGTTCAATTTATATCCTACAAGTTCAACTCATATCCTAAAAGGTTCAATTCGTATCCTAAAAATTCAACTCATACATAAAAGATTCACTTTATATCCTACAAGTTCAACTCATATCCTAAAAGGTTCAATTCATATCCTAAAAATTCAACTCATACATAAAAGCTTCACTTTATATCCTAAAAGTTCAACTCATATCCTAAAAGGTTCAATTCATATGCTAAAGGTTCAATACATATGCTAAAGCTTCACTTTATATTCTAAAAGTTCAACTCATATACTCATACATAAAAGCTTCACTTCATATCCTAAAAGTTCAACTCATATCCTAAAAAGTTCAATTCATATCCTAAAAATTCAACTCATACATAAAAGCTTCACTTTATATCCTAAAAGTTCAACTCATATCCTAAAAGGTTCAATTCATATGCTAAAGGTTCAATACATATGCTAAAACTTCATTTTATATCCTACAAGTTCAACTCATATCCTAAAAGGTTCAATTCATATCCTAAAAATTTAACTCATACATAAAAGCTTCACTTCATATCCTAAAAGTTCAACTCATATCCTAAAAGGTTCAATTCATATCCTAAAGGTTCAATACATATGCTAAAGCTTCACTTTATATCCTATAAGTTCAACTCATATCCTAAAAGGTTCAATTCATATCCTAAAAATTTAACTCATACATAAAAGCTTCACTTCATATCCTAAAAGTTCAACTCATATCCTAAAAGGTTCAATTCATATCCTAAAAATTCAACTCATACATAAAAGCTTCACTTTATATCCTAAAAGTTCAACTCATATCCTAAAAGGTTCAATTCATATCCTAAAAATTCAACTCATACATAAAAGATTCACTTCATATCCTAAAAGTTCAATA
>NW_017670740.1:40103-70165 GCF_001879085.1 Nicotiana attenuata
TTTGACCAAGAAAGTCTGACCAGTCCAGTCAATATTTTAACTATTATAGCGACCAATTGGCGACAAATCTTGGTCGCTATTGTGTTTCTTTTATTTATTTTATTATTTTCGCTAGTTTAGCGACCAACTTTGGTCGCTTTTTCTCACAGACCAACTTTGGTCGCTAAGTTTTGGTCACTTTTTTCCGGATTTCTAGTAGTGAATCTTCTACAGATGAAAAGCCTGTTACGAGTAAGTGGAGAGGAAAGCCACCTCGAATGATGTGAGCTGCTGTCACGACCATAAACCCGGACCCAGTCGTGATGGCGCCTCTCGTGAAGACAAGGTCAGTCAATTAAACCCAATTCACCTTTTTAAACAGTTAAGCAGTAATAAACATACGAAACATGAGTAAATTAAGCCAAAGTCTACGCAATAGATAGTATAACATGCGAAATACAGCCCAAACACAACCAGATACCGGAGTGTCACAAGTCACGAGCATCTAACAACATGGAATACTCTAAATCAACTACAGAGTTCAGTACAATACTAAAGACATGAAGAAATAAGATAGGGAGGAGCTCCCGAATGCTGATCATTTCCAACTTCAGGCGGATCCGAGGAGTCTTTAGGTAGCTATTGGCGTTCGCAGCCCGGAGCTCCTCCCTATCTTATTTCTTCATGTCTTTAGTATTGTACTGAACTCTGTAGTTGATTTAGAGTATTCCATGTTGTTAGATGCTCGTGACTTGTGACACTCCGGTATCTGGTTGTGTTTGGGCTGTATTTCGCATGTTATACTATCTATTGCGTAGACTTTGGCTTAATTTACTCATGTTTCGTATGTTTATTACTGCTTAACTGTTTAAAAAGGTGAATTGGGTTTAATTGGCTGGCCTTGTCTTCACGAGAGACGCCATCACGATAGGGTCCGGGTTTAGAGCCGTGACAGTAAACATGGCTGAGTATGAAAACAGTGGAAAATAACATGACTGAGTTCAAGTATAAAGTCATAACAGTGAGGAAATATCAATAAAAAATCCTTGAAGGGTTCGAATAGTTGGCATTCAGCCCAAATGATGATGATAGCAAATAGATTTCAGTCAAATATGCGGTAAAATCATCAATCGGGATGGACCAAGTCACAATCCCCAATAGTGTACGACCCCACGCTCGCCATCAAGCGTGTGTCTCGCCTTAATATAGCACTACGATGTGCAAATCCGGGGTTTCAAACCCTTAGACCATCATTTACAATCATTACTCACCTCGAACCGGTCAAATCTCTAGCTCGCGACGCCTTTGCCCCTCGAATCGGCCTCCACTCGCGTCGAATCTATCCAAAATCAGAACGAGGACGCCAATAGGCTAAGGGAACGAAGCCCAATCGAAATCAATAATTAACACAAATCCCAAAATTACCAAAATCCGACCCCCGGGCCCACGTCTCGGAATTCGATAATTTTTACACCAATAGATTCCTTATCTTCCCACGAGCTCATACATACCAAAAGTTCAGAAATCCGACCTCAAATGGTCAATCAAATCCTCAATCATAGGTCTCCAATCCTAAACCCTAGCTTCCCCAATTTTCACCCTTAATTTCCATAATTTCTAGCTCTAATCCATGAAAAAATAGCATAGGAACGAGTTTTAGGTCCAAAATCCTTACCTCAATGAAGTTCCCTTGAAATCCCTCTTTCAAATCGTCCAAAAAGCTCCCAAGCCGAAGTCAAAAATGGTAAAATAACCCAAAATTCGCGAAGGACACAATTTATACCTTCTGCCCAGACTTTTTCGCTTCTGCGGTCCCATACCCGCTGCATAGGATGTGAGCTGCATAGGAAGAACTACACATATTTTTGTATGAAAATCTAACTGACAAAACAATCAACATGCACTCAATTAAAGAAATTGTGAAATTGATTGAGCACTTAAGTTATTTTCAAGTTTATCTTATTAGCCGGTAATATTTTACTTATTAATAATATATTATGTACTTTTGAGTAGTTACTATTGATGGCTTAATAGTTCAGGAAGATAATTTGCTATTGTTTTGATAATTATATTCTTTGAGAGTTGAATTAAAAGACATCAACTCAAAAAGTTGTAAGAAAATGAGTTTTTGAATTTTAAATATTTGTAAATTTGAGACAATGCTATTGTAAGTTCACTTACATATATTTAAAAAATTAGATACTGAAACTTTTTTAAACGATTC
The DNA here is from genome assembly GCF_001879085.1 of Nicotiana attenuata. Classification (NCBI taxonomy): domain Eukaryota; kingdom Viridiplantae; phylum Streptophyta; class Magnoliopsida; order Solanales; family Solanaceae; genus Nicotiana; species Nicotiana attenuata. The sequence goes on from NW_017670740.1 coordinate 42,307, forward strand.
AAATAGTACGAACGTGCAAAATATTTTGATGTGAGCTGCATAGGAAGAACTACACATATTTTTGTATGAAAATCTAACTGACAAAACAATCAACGTGCACTCAATTAAAGAAATTGTGAAATAATTGAGCACTTAAGTTATTTTCAAAATATGTGTAGGAAGAACTACACATATTTTTGTATGAAAATCTAACTGACAAAACAATCAACGTGCACTCAATTAAAGAAATTGTGAAATTAATTGAGCACTTAAGTTATTTTCAAGTTTATCTTATTAACCGGTAATATTTTACTTAATAATAATATATTATGTACTTTTGAGTAGTTACTATTGATGGCTTAATAGTTCAGGGAGATAGTTTGCTATTGTTTTGATAATTATATTCTTTGAGAGTTGAATTAAAAAACATCAACTCAAAAAGTTGTAAGAAAATGAGTTTTTGAATTTAAATATTTGTAAATTTGAGACAATGCTATTGTAAGTTCAGTTACATATATTTAAAAAATTAGATACTGAAACTTTTAAACGCTTCAAATAGTACGAACATGCAAAATATTTTGAATCTTACACCCAACGAGTCCATTATTCAAATAATCGCTCAACTATTTCAAATACCTGCTAAAGTCACTTTTCTTTCTTTTGTAACAACAAAGTCACCTGCCTATATCACTCAAAAGGTCACTTAACTAGATTTTTCAAATTTTGGATTGGCAAATACCTATTTTACCCTCTAAATTATAAATATTAAACTTCTTTTTATTTTTTTTTTAACTTTTTAACATTATGATATTTTCCTTTTTAATTTATATTATGGACTTACCTATAGAATAAATAAATTTTATTTATAAATTAAAAGATAAAAAGTATTTAACCATATATAATGCTGGAATACTAAAATAATGAGCATAGTAAAAATATTAATTAGAATAATTTGTTCTCAATAATAATTTTAGTGTTAAAAACAAAAATTCAAATATTTATTTACACAATTGACAATGAAAGAAAATAAGATTATAAAATATATATTCCATGCACGTAATATAGAAATAATTATTTAAATATAGATATTTTTATAATATACATTATATATTCTTGAAAATTCGATTCAATTATATTATTACTCCTATTATAGTTTATTCCATTACCCCAAACTTATCTCTAGCTTTTAAGATTTCATTGAGATCACCCGTTACGAGCCAACTACCTTTGAAAACAGAAGCTATATCAACTAGGTAAGCCCATAGTCTACTCTTATCATCATAGTTATTAATAGCATAGATAGCAGAAAAAAATCCATTTGGAGATGAAGGAGGTTACCATGACCATGACATGCACGTTTTGGGGTGTAGTTGAAACCTCCTCCAACTTTACCAGATCATCGTTCTACACAATCACTATGCCACCAGATTGCCCTATGCCTAGGAATTGGAATTGAGCAGAGAATTGGAGCTCGGATGTGAGGTACTTATGGTCAGCCTTCAATGTTTCTATCAATACAAGCATAGAAGGGTAATGGTGCCTGCGGAGCTCAGCATTGTTGGCTCCCTACGCATTCCATTTTATGAAATTCATCAGGAGAGTGTTCTTTGGTAGGGACTTTCTCTTGATTCCCTTCCCCTTTCCCACATAGGTTAGTTTCACCAGACTCACCATTGGGTCTAGCACCGCTGTTGAGTTCCCTAAGCTTGGAGATGAGGGAACTTGATTGAGTTTGCAACTTAGGGCTTTTCTGGGGTAGAGAACAATAAGCATTTATCTGAACTACTTTGAACTCGATCTCCTGATACTCTTGCACAAGTATTACCCTTGTCTTTGGGACCCCTAGTTTTGCTAGAATATTTTCTAGATCTAGGTGTGATTCTCAGAGATAATCCAATGTTTGGTTGGTCGCTCTGTTCAGCTGTTCTAGTGAAGACATCGGATTTTGTGTTGGTGGTGTCGATAGGTCCACTGGCGGCCATAGAGTGAAGGATCAGGATGGAACGGGTGTCTCATGAGTTGGTTGAATTCCTCTATTGAAAAAGGTTGTTGTTGATGAGTTTATGGTGTTTGAAAAATTTAACTCGTACTCTGTAAATAATAGTATAGTAAAATGTCGATCCCATATAGATTTAAATTTTTTTTAGAGCGATTACCTTGATCACTTTCCAAGATAATGACCGATTAATAATTAAGAGAATACATTTTAATTATTATCAAATAACCTAGTAACAAGAGTGGTATGCGACAAGATCTTGAATTAATAGAAAAGATAGATGGAAATAGTAACTTCACTTGTTCCTTCCTTGAGATAAAACTCATTTTATAAAGCTTACTTGAGTTAATTACTTCTTTCGAATATAATCAATTCCATATCATAATTTACAAACTATGTTCTCTATTGATATATAATTTATAAATCATATTTGCTATGATTGTTATATGAAATATGACTCTTTTCATATATCGAATTTACTATAACATATCATATCAATTTGCTTCTCACGAATAAAAATTAATATAATAAAATAATATTGATTAAATTAAGAGAAAGTATCTGTTTAAATCTAAAAGGTTGTGACAAGATCCATCCTAATTCCAACTATAAAAAGAGTTAGTTCATCAACTTTCATTAATTACCAAGTAAAGTATTTACAAATCCAACTAGACTTTATAACTCAGTTTGCTGATCTTGCAATAGTTAAGCAAATGGTAAAGAGATAGTCCAACATTAAGCATAATTATCCCAATAAATAATCAATAGATGAAGCGAGTAATTACAATGAATAACTTCATTAATAAAATGCCTCCCGATGCACTAATCTTTTAATATGTTAAAAGAATAAGTCTTGCAACAGAACTTTTCCTAAAGAGGAAGAGTCTTTTTTTTTTCTTTCCACATTAATATGTTGCAAGACTTATCAATAGGAAACACTTGAAATAGGAATTTCCCACTAAAGAAACATTTCTATTACTACATAAGATTGGCCCATGCAAGCACGGGCCCAACACTTTAGGTTAGAGCGTGTTTTCGTTACTATGTGTAATTACAAGAGTACTTAGGTAACATATAAACGATTTATCAGGAGTAACCAAGAATCCGATGTGCCGAAAAAATCTGCCAAGGCTGCTTCTGTTTGTCTACTGATGCAAGACAATGTTCCATAAAACTATATTGCTCAGATCCCTCCATGTATAATCTGCTGAATACCTGTAGTTAGGATACATAAGTCATAGAAAATGTCAGAAGTTGAATGAAGAGTGTTATAATATAAAGATTCAGGCACGTTCAACAGACATGGTGCAAATAAGCTCTTTTGGAATGTAACTTGCTCATCTCTTGCTTTCACATCCCAAATTGAATATTCTGTTTTGTTTTTTAAGGGTGAAGCTTCAAGGTCTTGCTCTATAACTTCAATTTTTTTTTTCTTATAAGTAACTTGTAAAGTGTTTCTAAATAGTGAAAAGTGAAAACTATCAACCAAAAAACAATGAACTCATTTGCATTCACTATAGGGACCGGCCAAACTAAAACCAACCAAGACCTTCAGTTGAAAAATATGCAAAGGTACAAGCTACTCTTCAGTACAAGCACTTGAGCAAAAATTCCTTGTACTTAGTTACAGCGGAACCTGATTCTTTCTTTGCCTTTTGTGTTTTCGGTGTGTGTGTGTGTGTGTTGTGGGGAGAGGGAGAGGGGGAGGGGAGGAGGACACTACACCATAAATGAATCAATAGAAAAAATAACAGATAGATTGAACAAAACACAAACTTATTTAACTATTAACAATTACACGAGGGCTTTATTTTCATGAAGTTCCGTAGTTCACACAAAGTGACATGTAAGAAACCAGGTAGCAAAGCAAATAGCTTTAACTTATTTCCGGAACATGAAAAATATTGGAAAAAAATGAAAGAAAACTAAATGATAGTTGCAGCATTAATAACCAAAGTCACATACATTTAAAATAACAACCAATTGTATCACGACAAACCCCAGGGAAGTTCTTGTGATAAATAAGTGCTAAATTAAATTATTCCAAACACCAGAAAAGTTCTTGCGACAAATAAGTGTTGAATTAAAATATTCCTTTATTTGATGAAGATGTAAATAGTGAAGTTCACCGAGTTTTCTTATTGTATTTCTGTTATCTTTGACAGGTAAAATGAACACTCGCTTGAGTGAGTATTTTGTGCAGCTTTCTACTTCCTTTAGAAGCAGTTATAGTACAAACGAGTTCTTTTTTTGGGCCTATTAGAGCTTCGGGCTTTTAATTGTGATTTGGTTAATTCAAGCTGATGTTGGTGACCATGGTGCTGCTCTTTGTGCCATCAAGAATGTAACGACCCGGCCGATTGTTTTGAGCTCTGGCGCGCCGTTCAGCAGTTTGAGGCCATGAACAGCTTCATTTCAGGTATTATGACTTGCACGTGTGGTCGGAATTGAACTTCGGGAAGTTCAGAGTTGATTTGGAAAGAAAATTATCATTTCAGAAGCTTTAAGTTGAAAGAATTAGCTAAGATCGGATTTTTAAGTAAACGACCTTGGAATCAGGATTCGAAGGTTAAGCAGGTTCGTATGATGATTTCGGTCTTGGGCATATGTCAGGGTCGGGTTTTGGATGACCCGGGAGCGTTTTGGCGCCTATTGTGGAAGTTAGCATTTTGGAAGAAATCACATAAGAGTGGGTTGAAGCGCGTTTCAGTGTTATCAATGTCCGTTTGGGATTCCGAATCTGGGAGTAGCTCCGTATGGTGATTCTGGAGTTGGGAGCGCGATCGAAAGTGAATTCGGAGGTCCGTAGGTCATTTTGGAGTCATTTGGCTAAAGATAGAAATTTGAAGGCTTTTGAGAAGTTTGACCGGAAGTGGACTTTTTGATATCGGGGTCGGAATTCGATTCCGGAAGTTGGAGTAGGTCCATAATGTCGAATATGACTTGCGTGCAAAATTTGAGGTCAATCGGACGTGATTTGATGGATTTCGGCATCGAATGTAGAAGTTTGAAATTCTAAAGTTCATGAAACTTGGATTGGAGGTTGATTTGTGGTTCTAGCATTGTTTGATATGGTTTGAGGCTTCGAGCAAGTTCGTAATGTGTTTTGGAATTGGTTGGTAGGTTTGGTTGAGGTCCCGGGGGCCTCGGGCGTGTTTCGGATGCTCAACGGATTGATTCTTGCCTTGTGAGGATTGCTGGTTTTCTGGTATGAGTGCAGCAGGTTTTTACTCTATGCAATCGTGTGAGAGGGTCTGCGATCGCATAGAGCAAGAGTGAGGGAGCTGGAATTTGGCCTATGCGATCGCAGGAAGTGCAATGCGATCGCGAAGGAGGAAGGCTGGGACTACAGGTTGAAGGCTTATGCGATCGCGAGGTTCAAGTTGCGATCGCATAGTGTGCGTTTGGAGGCTGTGATGCGTTTGGCCTGTGCGAACGCGGGAGCTGGCATGCGAACGCACAAAAGGAATTTGGGAGGCAGCATAGTTGGCCTATGCGATCGCGGAGCGTTGTTGGCTCAATTTCACTTATTTTCTTCCATGGGAGCCGATTTTGGAGCAACTTTGGAGTGCCAATTTCATCACCAAGCATGAGGTAAGTAATTTCTACTGGTTTTGATTAAATACAAGGTTTATATATTGATTTAGACATGGGAATTTGTAGAAAACTTGGGGTTTGAGGGAAAACCTAGAAAATTGACATTCTTGGAATTTGACCACGATTTTGGGTATGGAATTAAGAGAAAATCATATATTTGAGTTCGGGAGCTCATGGGTAAACTTTATCTTCGAAAAAATTTGGAATCCGGGCACGTGGGCCCGAGGGCAATTTTGTCAACTTTTCGATCGGGGTTAGGAATTGCTGTAAATTGGATTGTAATAAGTAATTGAACATATATTAATGGATTTGCACCATTATTGGCTAGCTTTGGAAGCATTTTGCATCGACTCGAGTCTTCGAAAGGGCGTGGAATGCCGGTTATGGATCTTCGGAGCGAGGTGAGTCTCCTTTCTAACCTTGTAAGAGGGAATTATCCCCATAGGTGAATTAACTGGTTTATGTGCTCCTATTTGTGGGGGCTACGTACGCACGAGGTGACGAGAGTCCGTGCACAGCTACTATTATGTTATTGTCCGGGTAGTTTAGGACCCAAAAGCATGCTGTACTTGGAATATTATTAATGTTACTGACCATTTGAATTGCTTAAATCTTGTCGAATTGGTAAATGAATTTCTAAAAAGATCAAACTTCATTTTCTTAAATCGTTAAAAGAGAATTGGCTTTCATTTGGATAAATGTTCCCCGATAAATTCTTAATTTGTTGTTTGAGTATGTATTTCTATGTGTACCTACGTCGTATGTAAGGTTCGCGAGCAAGATGATTGTTTATTTAAATTTGACCGCGTCACATGTATGGTTCGCGAGCGGGGTAATAGATGCATCTATGGTTCGCGTCGTTCAACCCTCGACAGTGCACATTTTACATTTATGTTGGATCGGGCCGTACGACGTCGACATGAGTTGCGCATGCTTGTATTGCTTGCCTTGAACTTATTAAAGTTGTTATTGCCTCTTCCTGGCTTGAGAATATTTGTATAAAGGACTTAAAGAAATTTGGAAATTTCCTATAAAAGAAAGAATTGTTTACTTGCTTCATCCCGTTGCATTACAATCATGTTTATAAAAATCCACAATTTAATGTATTATTGATATCACATTACTGGACCCCTAGTAAGTGTCTAAGTCGATCTCTCGTCTCTACTTCCTCGAGATTAGACGGGATACTTACTGAGTACACGTTGTTTTCGTACTCATGCTACACTTGCTGTGCATTTTTGTTGCACATGCACATGTACTTCTAGTGGCCTACTGGGCGTAGCAGCATGGATGATACGTACTAGGTGAGCTACATTACTCGAGGCGACCCGCAGCTAGTATAGTCTCCTCCAGTGTATTGTATTTATGTTCTGTCCAATTTGTATTCCGGAAGGATGCTGTGTAGTATTATTTCTTAGAAATAGCTCATGCACTTGTGACACCGGGTTCTGGGGATGTCTATGGGATTATTCAGAATTTTTAAAAGTTGTTAAATGTTTCAATTCTTATTTAGCGAAATTTACTATGTGTTGTCTAACCATATAAAAGGAAATATTTAAAACAAGAATTTAATTAAGTATTTTGGTTGGCTTGCCTGACAGCGGTGTCCGGCGCCATCACGACCCTTAGTGGATTTTGGGTCGTGATAATATGGTATCAGAGCACTAGGTTCCCTTAGGTCTCACGAGTCATGAGCAAGTCTAGTAGGGTCTCGCGGATCGGTACGGAGACGTCTGTACTTATCTTCCGGAGGCTACATGGCTGTTAGGAGTACTTCCCTTCTTGATTCCTCATCGTGCGATTTGATTCCTCGAGGCTTATGCCCTTGTTTCCTTCCTACTCAATCTTACGCGACGCGAACCGCTGGTTATAAATCGAGCATTGAAGGATTGTAATAGTACTACGAATGTGGTGCGGGGTGTTTCTCCCGGCGGGGCTGTTTGGGTTATTATCATCGCCTTATGGAAGGATATTTCATCGTTTTAGCTTAGTAGCGGTACTTTTGGGAGCTCTGAGGCTAGGCACAAGTTGCCATGATGCTTATGAACGATTGTTCCGCAGTATTGATATGATGGTGGGATGTTTGCCTACGTGTCGTGGCAGTGAATGACTTGAATGGAGGTTTACTCAGTACATGATCTTGATTCGATATTTATTCCCGGCACGGGAAATGCAATCGGGCTGAGAATGTTCAGATTCGGGTTGATGGGGTATCGAGGCTTGGTATTTGCAAGCGTGGTGGAATTTTCATCTACATTGAGGTATCGTTGTCCTTGTTGAATCCACTAAGTTCGCCGGCGTTATGGTCTTCTGCAATTCGCTTCTGGGGCTAGATATTGTAAAATAATATTGGAGAAATGGCTGTCAGAGATCGCGGGGTGCGATGGTTCGGGATTGGATGTGTATTCCTAATATTGACGGTTCGAGAAGGTTGACCTTCGGAAAGGTTTAAAGATGAGTAGCGGTCTGTTGGTTCAAGTGCTACCAAGATAGATTTCGATCTAAGGCATTAGCTGAGCAGCAAAGGATGAGGAATGACGTGTGGGAAGTGTCATGCGGGGGTTAAACCTCCAGAAGGCCAGGTGTAAGGAGTGGAGATTGAGTAGTTTCTTAAAGAGGTGAGTCTGCCCAAAGTGGGAGAGCGGCAGAGCAGTATGTGGATTCAATGGCTGGGTCTACAGACATAATTTGAAATATCGGCTATTTCGGCGGGAGTCTTGATATGATGGAAAGGAGTTGTTTGATATGAAGGAGGATGCAACATAACTTTGAATTGGAAGGATGATGCCGCGCATGTAGTTGATGTCCACAGGAGGTGAATGGACTTGTGCAGCTAGAGAGTAAGCTCGGGCTCAGGTGGGGTAATCCCTGTGAGCAGGTTAGCGGTCGCGTGGTTGGCGAAGACTTCTAATGGTTATACCGCAAGGAGATCGGTCGTACGAATGTGGTCAATGATTCAGAGTATAAAAAGGGGTTTTTACAGAAAGATTTCCTAGAATTTTTGCGGTCGATTGCGCATGGTTATGTCAATAGGAGATAAGGAGTCCTGGTGAATTTCAGAGTTATGTAATAGTGGCTTCAAGCTAAGTGAGAGAGTCCCACCGCCTACAATTAGGTTGTATGGTTATCTTCCTGCGAGGTTTCGGGTTATTAGCATATTGAGGGGATATGTCAGCAATGGGGAAAGAACATAAGTGGTAAATTGAGCAAGGGAATTGATAAATGTGTGCTATAGTTGGCCTTATTGGCTCCTGTTCAGACGTGGGGAAAGATTCAGGATTTATGCCTTGTATAAGCGTGGGTTTCAAAGGAAGTGATTCTGTCGGGTGCCCCGTCGAGAGGGTATGCTTGTGCTAGAAGAATCATGGAGTTGATTATATTCGGGCCAAGTCAGAGCGGGTGGCTCTCAACAATGGTCCTAATGGATTCAAAAGGGTAAGGTGTGGTGCCTAATGATTTCGAGCTTATAGGTGCAATTAAGAATCGAGCTTGTAGCAGCTTATGAGAAGGTGCCCAGAATGTTCTATGATGTTTTGACCTGCGGTGTATCAGTTGGGAGGTATGAAATGGTTCGTGGGATTGGAGACAGCATGGTCTCGTGATTCACGGTCACTCGGGATGAGTGCGGGTGGAGTGTGTTATGTGTTGAATGGAGTTATTATTTCTAAGGCAATCAAGGATAGATTGGTTAGCCATAGTTGAAATGGCATATTGGTGGTAGTGATCAGTTCCTTCAACGTGATCAAGTTATGCAAGTGAGTTGTGTCAATGCGTGTGAGGCTTGTCGGCCGCTGTAATCAATGTTATTCAGAAGTATCCTATTGTTATGGCCGATTATGTGTAGGCGGATCCCGGAAGGGCTGTGGTGGCTTAGACCACTACTTAGAGATTTGCATATTCTACGATTATGAGAATTCACCCGTGTGTTGCTATGGTTCTCTTGGAATGAGTGAAGTAAAAAGTTTGTATATGATGAAGTGTTAAGCTATTAGTGGTTCTGGAGTTATGATGAAAAAATTCGTGTTCTATCGTATATTGGCATGTTGGGTGCAGAGAGTGGTATGGAATTTGAGGTGAGGATCGAGGTTGCAGTTCGGTGTTGGCAAGGATGTCACGAGCTCGGATGAGCAGGAAAGGAGTTTCGATGTTCAAAGTAAGCTTGTATTGTCTTCAGTGTCACCTGAGATTGGTGTTTTGTGAAAAGGCTTTGCATCCTGGTTAAGGATCCTTGATCGCTTTTTAGCGTGAGTACGACCGGTGGTTTGGGTGAGCAGCCTGTTATCCGTTACGAAAGGTTGTGGTAGCGTGCGCACGGGAGGGTCGTGTAAGTGTGGCAGGTAGCCGCTTGATTGATCAAAGAGTTAAACCAAGTATGAAGATTGTAGTGATGCTGTTAAATTGAGAATTTGTGCCTGGAGGGCATTCAGTTTATTGGGTTATAGACCGTGGAGGATTACTCCGGTTATGATGGTTGTTCTTATGTGTTATGAGAGAAAGGGGAGTTATTATGGACCTTTGAAAGGTTATTATCTTAGTTCAGTGCGATCAGAATCAGCTTGAGGTCTGTGGATGGATTCAAATGTGAACATGGGCTCCATATCATGCCAAATGTGTTAATTTCAGTAATGCACTCCTTATGGAATGGTAGTCAGGGTGTTATTTCATTGTCAGTTAATTCATGTAATGATGCATTGCGCCGTGTGAGTCGTGAGACGGCTTGGGAAATTGCCTATGTGTCGAGGTTCCGCGTAGAGATGATGTTATATGAGCAAAATGGCTCTTTAGTTTCAGAACATATATTGCACCTCAGTTATGGTTGAGTTTGTTAGTTTATGGCGCTATATGTCTCCCCAGGGATAGTATTATGCACTTAGCGTGCTTGTGACCAATATTCGGTATTTTTGTTGTAATGAGCGATTTAGCTCGAGGAGTATCTCCTTATGTGAGTATGTGAGTTATATGTGCGGATCGGGTTGCACGCCGCAACAGGGTGATGTTGAGTACAGTTCCCTATATCTGTTTTCGTGTGTGTTGTTTCCTATTTCTCTAAAGAAAACCCATATTAGCTATGTGCCCGCGTTGCATGTATGATTCGCGAGCGGGGTGTCTGTTCACTTATGTTGACCGCGTTGCATGTATGATTCGCGAGCGGGGTAATTGGATTTCCTTTTCAGAGTTCGTTTTCCTTTTGTATCGCGTTTTGAATTGGTAGCCTATTGGCACATTGTGGCATCATATGGGACTTTTGATCATGTCCAGGGTGGCTTATTGCCTGAGCAGTTCGTACTGGGTGAGACGAGATCATTGGACTTAGGATCAGTGCAACCTGATTATGTGAAGTATGTTAAAGAGCTAAGGCCATTATTTGGTTCAAGATGAGGTGATGGTTCTCGTCAGGTGTATATACCCAATGATTTGTTGATTCGGCAGTTGGTTATGAATTTCTACACATCTCTTCCGTCGTGGCGGTATTGAAAGAGTTAGAGCAAGACCTATGTAGGTCATGAGATGCAATGGGAGCATCAGATTCGTGGAATGTCGATTTATTTGATCAGAGAATCTTATTATGGTCCTGTGAGTAAAGTGGTGCAAGGTGTGAATTCAGCTAAGTTATGCAGTCATGTTTTGGTGCTGCGTGTGGTTATTGATACAGCGAGCGTATGTTGGAACAGGCCTGGCAGAGAATTCCGGATGATGAAATTGGGCTCTAAGGCTTATTTGCTTAAGTGAAAAAGAATATCTTCATATTGATCGAGCTATGGTGTCCAGCTGAGTTGTGGTAGCACGGGTAGGTGCTCGAGGCATTAAACAGTAATTTCGGACAACCCAGCACAACTCTTAGCACGTTCGAGGATGAACGTATTTTTAAGTGGGAGAGAATGTAACGACCCGACCGATTGTTTTGAGCTCTGGCGCACCGTTCAGCAGTTTGAGTCCATGAACAACTTCATTTCAGGTATTATGACTTGCCCGTGTGGTCGAATTGAACTTCGGGAAGTTCGGAGTTGATTTGGAAAGAAAATTCTCATTTCAGAAGCTTTAAGTTGAAAGAATTAGCTAAGAACGGGTTTTTTAGTAAACGACCTCGGAATCATGATTCGAAGGTTCTAGTAGGTTCGTATGATGATTTCAGACTTGGGCGTATGTCCGGGTCAGGTTTTGGATGACCCGGGAGCATTTTGGCGCCTATTGTGGAAGTTAGCATTTTGGAAGAAATCACATAAGAGTGGATTGAAGAGCGTTTCAGTGTTATCAATGTCCGTTTGTGATTCCGAGTCTGGAAGTAGCTCCGTATGGTGATTCTGGAGTTGGGAGCGCGATCGAAAGTGAATTCGGAGGTCCGTAGGTCATTTTGGAGTCATTGCTAAAGATAGAAATTTGAAGGTTTTTGAGAAGTTTGACCGGAAGTGGACTTTTTGATATCGGGGTCGGAATCCAATTCTGGAAGATGGAGTAGGTCCGTAATGTCGAATATGACTTGCGTGCAAAATTTGAGGTCAATCGGACGTGACTTGACGGATTTCGGCATCGGATGTAGAAATTTGAAATTCTAAAGTTCCTGAAGCTTGGATTGGAGGTTGATTCGTGGTTCTAGCGTTGTTTGATATGGTTTGAGGCTTTGAGCGAGTCCGTAATGTGTTTTGGGATTGGTTGGTAGGTTTGGTTGAGGTCCCGAGGGCCTCGGGCGTGTTTCGGATGCTCAACGGATTGATTCTTGCCTTGTGAGGATTGCTGGTTTTCTGGTATAAGTGCAGCAGGTTTTTGCTCTATGCGATCGCGTCAGAGGGTCTGCGATCGCATAGAGCAAGAGTGAGGGACCTGGAATTTGCCCTATGCGATCGCATGAAGTGCAATGCGATCGCGAAAGAGGAAGGCTGGGGCTACAGGTTGAAGGCTTATGCGATCGCGGGGTTGAAGTTCCTATCGCATAGTGTGCGTTTGGAGGCTGTGATGCGTTTGGCCTGTGCGAACGCGGGAGCTGGCATGCGAACGCACAGAAGGAATTAGGGAGGCAGCATAGTTGGCCAATGCGATCGCGGAGCGTTGTTTGCGATCACATAGAAGGGTCGCCTGGGCGGTGTTCTTTGAAAATCGGAGTTTGGCTCAATTTCACTTCATTTCTTCCATGGGAGCCGATTTTGGAGCAACTTTGGAGTGCCAATTTCATCACCAAGCATGAGGTAAGTAATTTCTACTGGTTTTGATTAAATACAAGGTTTATATATTGATTTAGACATGGGAATTTGTAGAAAACTTGGGGTTTGAGGGAAAACCTAGAAAATTGATATTCTTGGAATTTGACCACGATTTTGGGTATGGAATTAAGAGAAAATCATGTATTTGAGTTCTTGAGATCATGGGTAAACTTTATCTTTGAAAAATTTCGGAATTCGGGCATGTGGGCCCGAGGGCAATTTTGTCAACTTTTCGATCGGGGTTAGGAATTGCTGTAAATTGGATTGTAATAAGTAATTGAACATATATTAATGGATTTGCATCATTATTGGCTGGTTTTGGAAGCATTTTGCATCGACTCGAGTCTTCGAAAGGGTATGAAATGTCGGTTATGGATCTTCGGAGCGAGGTGAGTCTCCTTTCTAACCTTGTAAGAGGGAATTGTCCCCATAGGTGAATTAATTGGTTATGTGCTCCTATTTGTGGGGGCTACGTACGCACGAGGTGACAAGAGCCCGTGCGTAGCTACTATTATTGTCCGGGTAGTCTAGGACCCAAAAGCATGGTGTACTTGGAATATTTGTAATGTTACTGACAGTTTGAATTGATTAAATCCTATCAAATTGGTAAATGAATTTCTAAAAGGATCAAACCTAATTTTTTTAAATCGTTAAAAGAGAATTGGCTTTCATTTGGATAAATGTTCCCTGATAAATTCTTAATTTGCTGTTTGAGTATGTATTTCTATGTGTACCTGCGTCGCATGTTCGCGAGCAGGATGATTGTTTATTTAAATTTGACCGCGTCGCATGTATGATTCGCGAGCGGGATAATAGATGCATCTATGGATCACGAAGTTCGACCCTCGGCAGTGCACATTTTACATTTATGTTGGATCGGGCCGTACGACCTCGGCATGAGTTGCGCATGCTTGTATTGCTTGCCTTGAACTTATTAAAGTTGTTATTGCCTCTTCCTGGCTTGAGAATATTTGTATAAAGGACTTAAAGAAATTTGGAAATTTCCTATAAAAGAAAGAATTGTTTACTTGCTTCATTCCGTTGAATTACAATCATGTTTATAAAATCCACGATTTAATGTATTATTGATATCACATTTTTGGACCCCTAGTAAGTGTCGAAGTCGACCTCTCGTCTCTACTTCTTCGAGATTAGATGGGATACTTTCGGAGTATACGTTATTTTCGTACTCATGCTACACTTGCTGTGCATTTTTGTTGCACAGGCACATGTACTTCTAGTGGCCTGCTGGGCGTAGCAACATGGATGTTACGGGGACTAGGTGAGCTGCATTACTTGAGGCGACCCGCAGCTAGTATAGTCTCCTCCAGTGTATTGTATTTACGTTCTGTCCAATTTGTATTCCGGACGGATGCTGTATTGTATTGTTTCTTAGAAATAGCTCATGCACTTATGACACCGGGTTCTGGGGATGTCTATGGAATTATTCAGAATTTTTAAAAGTTGTTAAATGTTTCAATTCTTATTTAGCGAAATTTACTATGTGTTGTCTAACCGTATAAAAGAAGTGATTTTTTTGGAAATTTTTAAAACGAGAATTTAATTAAGTATTTTGGTGGGCTTGCCTGACAGCGGTGTCCGGCGCCATCACGACCCTTAGTGGATTTTGGGTCATGACAAAGAAAGTAAGCCACGCTAATGCAATTGTGTGGTGGATCGTGTTATAGAGGTGTTGGTCAACTACCTTTACGTTTAGTTGAACCGGAAGTCTTTGCTTATGGTCATAGTTACAGAATGTTCTTGTAAGAGCAATTACCTCTATTTTATTTTGTTAAGATGGATAGTCCATGTTCAGCTGAATACTATACAAAAGTATCATGTTGGGCACAAACAAAAAGATGAAGCGAAGAAAGAAAGATGATGAACAGAGAGAGACGGAAGCAGATTAATTGAAAATATAGGGAAAAAATAGATCATATACATTTCTTCTAAGTTCTAAAACAATTTAAACCCATCCCGTTAAAGGGAAAAGGAAGTTACTCATTTAGGGTTCAGTCATACAAGTTACAATTAGGTCAAGCAATAACGCAAAAAAATAAAAATAGTATAGCAGAATGCAAATGTCATGTGAGTCATATCTATGTTCAAGAACTAACAGGATATGTCACAAGTATTTTACCGACATACACAAAATTCAGCATATCCTTTGCTAATTCTTATTCCTTTTCATTTGTTATCCCTTTGATTTGAGCAAATATGTACTTATTTTTTTCAGGTGCCGCAGCTAATACTGTGACTAATCTTGAGAATGGAAATGCAACAAAAATCTCAGCTTTCTCACTGCTCTTTTCATAAACTAAACAAAACTTCACTTGCAAGAGAAATAAACACGTCTTTGTGCAATAAATTTCTTAGCCACCCCTATTTTCTTACACATCAAATACAATATTATGTAAGGACAACTAAACAGACGTACAAAAGTGTCCCCTCTCTGCATACAGGCTACCGAAACTGCCATCAATTAGAATAATAATTTATAATTTGATTTTATGCGTATAATCTAGAACACTTAGCCACCAAGGTCAAACCCACTTCCCATATTATTCAAGCTACACGGACTATACCTTGCCGAGTCCATTTTTGCTACAGAGACCGAACGCATGGAGACACATATACACAAATAAAATAGTTCTCATAAAAAGATCTAGTTAAAAATATATATGGACTCGAACAAAACATAATGGATCTAACGTAGACAGTAGTACAAAATAATCCTGTCAAATGAACTTTTTCTAGTTGAAAACAAGGGCAGGGAAAAGAGCAGATAAATGATGAGAGCAACTCCAACTTATTACAAACTTTTACAACAAGCTTAAATTTCTCCGTAAAGCAAAAACATAATGATAAAATGAAAAAGAATATGTACCTTTCTGATAAAAATCCATATGCCATCTTTCCAATTTTGTCGATCTATCATGCCTGATATATGAATGCTAAGTTCCAGAGAGCAACCAAGTAGTCTCGCCAAATAACGATCACGTGGTAAAATACTGAGCACGAGGGCAACTTTCCAAGAGCAGTCATTATATACCTCCACAATATCCCCAGGTGCCCAAGTCTCCACACACTTCACTACACGGGCTGATAAGTTAGGATTTTAACGTGTTCTATGCCCCTACTTGCCTATGCTTTAAGTATAAATTGCTACAAAATAGTCCCAAAATACTCACAGGCTGTGCTTAATTGCAGGTTTGGTCGACAAAGTGACGAAATGTCAAAGATCGGCTCAAAAAAAGGAGTGAAACTTGCTCAAGTAACAATGACCAAGAGAATTGAGGAAAAAGGGCCTAGTGCGGACTGTGCAAAAGTGGGTGCGGTCACACTAGGAGGTTCAGAGACATGGCATGTTCAGTGGAAGAGCTACGCGGCCGCGATTGGATTCTCGCGGTCCGCGGTCAGGCTACGCGGCCGCTTCACACTTTTGTGCGGTCCGCGTGAACGAGATTCAGAGAGTTGAAGTTTTGACAATTTCAAGCAATGCGCTCCGTGCTCCTTTATGTGCGGTCGCGCCAACTTCCATCGCGGGCCGCGGTGCACTTTCTCGCGGTCCGCGGTCCCCAATTTCAGAGAAGCTGAAATCATAAGTCCAAAAGCCAGTGCGGCCGCGGTCCTTTTTGCGCGGTCCGCGCTGACCCCGCAGGGGTATTTTTGTCCAGTTTTTTCAGCCTAGTATAAATAGAACATTTTACCATTTTTAGGTTAAGTTTTATATTCTAAACGCAGCTAAGCTCGTGAGACTCGATATTATAGCCATTTTCGGCACTTTTGCTCTTTATTATTGTATTTTCTTCTTAGTAATTAATTAATATGCTTAGTTCTTCATCTATTTCTTCAATTTCTGTACCTAGCATGAGTAGCTAAACCCATTAGCTAGGGTTGTGGCTCAACTCTAGTGTGGGTAATTGATGGGTGTTGCCATCTAAGGTTATATTGATATTGGGTGTTTGTTATTTGGGTTGATTTTAGGTTTTAATTAAGGATTGGTGGTTGCAAACACTGATTCTAGCTTCGTGGGTTTAACTCTTCTTGAGAAAGAGAGTCCATGACCCCAAAATTAACCCAACAAGGAATTGGGACGGACCCATGAGAAACGGTAGCCCCAATTAATGGGTTAAATCTCGAGAGAGTAATTACCCTGCTTGAACCCTAGTTGCTTGGTCCAATTGGCCTACCCAATTGGTCTCGAGAGAGTCAATTAGGCAAAATCATTCTCTCTATCGAGAGGTGTGAGAGTGGGTACAATTGTGCAACGATTATAGCATAAGCCCCAAATATGTCAATCTATCCTTAGTAGTTTCCACCCGTTAAATAACCACCTAGGTGATGCCATGACCCTAGTGCCTTTCTCTATATTAAATACAACTTAGCAATATTCTCGTAGCATAATTTAGTTTTAATCATTAGTTTTATAATAGTAGTTATAAAAATCAAAGAAAACCAAAAATGTTTGAAGTGACATTAGGAGTACAAACACATCTCTAGACTAGACAGAAAATCCAACTCCACTACTAGCTCCCTAAGGAAATCGATCCCGACCTCTATTCAGGTAAAAGCTATTGCGACCCGCTCTTCCTACCTTGGTGTAGCGTCGAGTCGGCAGCGATCACTTTTTGGCGCCGTTGCTAGTGAGCTTACGGTGTTGACTATCTGTTTGGTTAGTTTTGTTTTTTGCTTCTCTTTCCTTCTTGTTTACTAATTTTGTTTGTGTTGATTACTCAGGTACTATGGCTGTAAATGCAAACGACCCTCTTGGAAATGTGCTTGCGGGGGAGGAGGTTGAGGATATTGGAGATGATGAGGTGCCTCTTGTACCTCCAGGACCACGAAGAGGCCGCCAGGCCAATGCTAATGACAACGTTCCAGACCCTCCTTCGCGACCTTCAAGAGCGGTTCCTCGGGTGCTACCGAATCAAGGATATGCGAGTGCCATTGTTCCTCCCCGAATCCGGGCGGGGAACTTTCAAATCACAAATGTTATGTTGACCTTGCTCGAGCAAAGAGGGTATTTTACGGGCGCCTCCGATCAAAATGCCTACAAGCACTTGAAGGGGTTCGTAGATACATGCTGGGGTAGCAAGCAAACAAACGTGTCCGAGGATGCGTTGAGATTGAGGCTTTTCCCGTTCTCTCTTCGGGGTAAAGCATTGGATTGGTTAGAAAGGCTCCCCAATCATTCTATCACCACATGGGATGAATTGGCGGACAAATTTATTGCCAAGTTCTTTTCTCCAAGTCATATGGCGGCTCTTCGGGATGAGATTCTAGCTTTCAAGCAAATGCCAACAGAACCTTTGCACGAGATATGGGAAAGATATAGAACGATGGAGAAGGAGTGCCTTAATAATGACATGACCGAGGCAATGATACAACAAACTTTTTATCGGGGCATCAACACCACAAATCAGTGCATTGTGAACTCCCCTATCATACGAATCTCTACCTCCAGATGAGGCACCACTGAATCGGCCTGACTGACGGGGTCTCTTGTCTGCCCTATGACCACCCCCTGTGACAATACCATCTCAATCCTCCAGACCACATTGGCTGCCTCTTGAAAGGATATCTCGCTCCCAGTCTCTCTAGCCATCTGGAGACGAATAGGCTGAATGAGTTCATCAATAAACCGTCTCACTCTCTACCTCTCAGTGGGAAGTATAAAAGAGCATGGCGAGCCAAATCAATAAACCTGGTCTCGTACTGGGTAACTGTCATGGATCCCTGCTGGAGACGCTCGAACTGCCTCCGATAGGCTTCTCGCTATGTAATAGGGAGAAACTTTTCCAGAAATAGATGTGTGAACTGCTCCCAGGTCAAGGCCGGAGATCCTGCTGGTCTAGCTAAACAATAATCACTCCACCAAGTCTTGGCGGATCCAGACATCCGGAATGTAGCGAAATCAACCCCATTGGTCTCAGCAATACCCATGTTGCGAAGAACCTTGTGGCAGCTGTCCAAATAATCCTGAGGATCCTCGGTAGATGCACCGCTGAAAGTAGTAGTGAAGAGCTTGGTGAACCTATCCAATCTCCATAAAGCATCGGCAGACATAGCTGCCCCATCACCGGCCTGGGCTACCACACCCGGCTGAGCTGCTCCAACTAGCTGAACTGTTGGAGTCTGAATCCGGGGAGCTACCTGCTCCGGAGTACGAGTAGCAAGAGTCTGGGCCCCTCCTCCAGCCCGAGAGACGGCTGGTGCTACAGGAAGCAAACCTGCTCGGGTAACACTCTCCATGAGACCCACCAATCGGAACAGAGCGTCCTGAAGAACTGGGGTAGCAATAAACCCCTCTGGGACCTGAGCCGGGCCCACCGGAACTGCTGGGGCTGGGGCCGGAACCTCCTCGTCAAAGTCAACCTAAGGCTTCGCCACTGGTGCTGCTGCTCGAGGCTGAGCTTTGCCCCTACCTCGGCCTCTAGCACGGCCTCGGCCTCTGCCCCTAGCGGGGGCTTCCTGGGGCTCGGACTGCTGATCGGAAGATGAGGAAGCGCGTGTTCTCGCCATCTGCTAAAGAACAGAGTAGAAATTCAATTAGCGTTGAGAAACCAAACCGCACGACAAGAAAGAACAAATGTGAAACTTTTCCTAACTCGGTAGCCTCTGGGGGATAAATCCAGACGTCTCCGTACCGATCCCTCAGACTCTACTAAGCTTGTCCGTGAGTTGTGAGACTTATGCAACCTAGAGCTCTGATACCAACTTGTCACGACCAGGAATTCCCACCTTCGGGAGTCATGATGGCGCCTACTCGGAGAAGCTAGGCAAGCCACATATTTAGAATCCATAAATATTTTGTTTTAAATCTACGTTTTCCCATTAAATCAACAGGAGATAAATAACCAAACAATAGCGGAATTTACAATTTAGCGTAAGACTTAAACGGAGTAAACCATAATAACAAGGGAAATCCACATATGCCTCTACCCAAGACTGGTGTCACAACATTCACGGACTATCTAAGATTACTACATACAACTGTCTGAAACAAGGAATAAAGTCTGTCTCGGATACAAAAGGAAACATATCATAAATAGAGATAGAGGAGATTCCGGGCCTGCGGACGCCTGCAGGAATACCTCGGGAATCTCGTGGACTGAAGACTAGCTCCTGAACTACTGGTGTGCACCGTATGTTGCTCCGGTACCTGGATCTGTGCAAAAGAGCACAAAGTGTAGCATCAGCACAACCGACCCCATGTGCTGGTAAGTGTCTGGCCTAACCCCGGCGAGGTAGTGAAGAGGCTAGTACCAGACTCCAGACAAACCTGGGCAGTTATATAATATATTGCAGAAAAATAAACAAGTAATGAGCAGTTATAAGGGAGGGGGTACATGCCTCAAGAAAACAGTTCAACTTAGCAGAAACTGAATTAAATATGAAGGAACAATACAATGTCTAAAACAATATGATAGCACTACTGTTGCGGCGCGCAACCCGATCCGTACGTATAAATATAACTGTTGCGGCGTGCAACCCGATCCGATAAATATAATATACACGTGTTGCAGCGTGCAACCCGACCCAATACAATATATGTTGCGGCGTGCAACCTGATCCGATAAATATAATATAAACCTGTTGTGGCGTGCAACCCGACCCAATGCAATATATGTTGCGGCGTGCAACCCGAACCATTATGGTATATGTTGCGGCGTACAACCCGATCCAATATAATGTACGTTGCGGCGCGCGACCCGTTCCAAATATAGATAGCTTATAGTAATCATAACCACAAATCTCGGCAGGGGATTAATCATAAAATACTCTATCCCGGCAAGGGAACTCAACAATACAAGTATACTCATCCCGGCAAGGGAGAACCAGCTATAACCAATCTCAATTCGAATTTTTTTATCATTTCTATTATCACCATTTCTAACTTATAATTTAACTTCCACGAAAATAAGCTAAGCCTTTGCTCAATATCACAAGTCTACTCACTATTTTATCCATGGCATTATTCAAGGACACAACAAATGTCAATTTAAGACTCACGGTCACGCTCGACACCGACGTATAGATACTCGTCACCATGCCTATACGTCGTACTCCACAAGAAACACATAGCAAATATGACTCAACTCCTAATCCCTCAAGCTAAGGTTAAACCGAACACTTACCTCGATGCTTTGAATTCAACTCAAGTCTCAATTATAGCTTTACCCCTCGATTCTACCACCAATCCGCTCGAATCTAGTCACAAGTTACTTAATTACTTCAATAAACGCTAGATGGATCAATTTGAATGCATGAAAATGAATTTTCCAAAATTTTGCCCAAAAAGTCCAAAATCGCCCCCGGGCCCACGTAGTCAAAACCCGAGGTTCGAACCAAAACCCGGCTACCCATTCCCCCACGAACCCAAATATATGATTTTTTTTAAATCGGACCTCAAATTGAGGTCCAAATCCCTAATTTTTTTAGAAAAAACCTAAGTTCTACCCAAAACCCCCAATTCTCCCATGGAAATCTTTGATTTTTAAGTTGAAAACATGTTAAATGATGTTAATGATCGAAAGTAATGAGTAAAAACTAACTTACAATTGATTTGGAAGAAAACTTGTTCTTGAAAAATCGCCCAAAGAAGTTGTGTGTTGAAAGAATGTTAAAAATGGTTCAAAATTCGGCTAAGTGTAAAATATGCAGGTTGCTGATATGGGAATTGCGAACAGGGATTCGCAATTGCGAACCCCGACCTGCCATGGGAATTGCGAATACTGAACAAAAATGAGGACTTCGCATTTGCGACAAAGATGTCGCATTTGCGATGTACCAAGCTTCGCATTTACGAGCCAAAACGTCACATTGGCGACAGGCTCAACTTGGCATTTGCGGATCTAATGGTCGCATTTGCAACCCAGCTGCAGGATTCCCCTTCTCGCATTTGCGATGACGGGCTCGCATTTGCGAGACCTGCTTCGCAAATGCGAAAATTGCAGAACTGATGATACCAGATTTTCTCAAAGGTTTAAAATGCATCCGTGGCCTATCCAAAACTCACCCGAGCCCTCGGGGCTCCAAACCAAATATGCACACAACCTCAAAAAATATCCTACGGACTTTTTCGTGCTATCAAATCGCCAAAATGACATCATAAACATCGAATTAAACCCCAAAATTCAAGAATTCTTTCAAACTTCATAAAATCTCAAATTTTCCAATTTAGGTCCAAATCACGTCAAACGACATCCGTTTTCACCAAATTTCACAGAAACATCTTAAATCATATGTAAGACCTGTACCGAGCGCCGGAACCAAAATACGGGCCCGATACCAACACGTTCTAATAAGTTTTCATTTCAAATTTTCCTTA
The DNA here is from genome assembly GCF_001879085.1 of Nicotiana attenuata. NCBI lineage: Eukaryota > Viridiplantae > Streptophyta > Magnoliopsida > Solanales > Solanaceae > Nicotiana > Nicotiana attenuata. Next base: position 64,409 of record NW_017670740.1, read on the forward strand.
AACAATTTCAGAAAACAATTTTACAAACAAAAAAAAAAAAATATTTTTCGGCCTTGGGACCTCGGAATTCGATTCCGGGCATACGCCCAAGTCCCATATTTTCCTACAGACCCTCCAGGACCGTTAAATCACGGGTCTAGATCCGTTTACCCAAAAAGTTGACCAAAGTCAAATTTCTTCATTTTAACACCAAAATTTAGCATATTTCACAGAATTTCATATTTAAGCTTTCCGGCTACGCGCTCGGACTGCGCACGGAAACTGAGGCGACTCTAAATGAGGTTTTCAAGGCCTCGAAGCACAAAATTAATTTAAAACAGGTGATGACCCCCTTTGGGTCGTCACAAAAACAAAATAAGACCCACTCCTTAAGGGAACATCCAAGAAAATTCAGCTGTCCTAAAGTGACCTCATCCAACATCAATTGGAACTAACAATTTCCCTCAATACAAATGAATCATTAACAACATTCTCTTTTAAACACCATGGATTAAGTGCGACACAAGAGCATCAAGAGTTGACTCAACACATCAAAGAACTCTTTCTATTACTTTCGTCATTGTGGAACCCAAACTCACACATCCTCAACTCTCCCTAAGCAAACCTCACATTTAGAATAGTGGCACTCAGAACGAGGTTAATGGGAAAAACACTCATCTCTCTCAAGGAAAAGTCACAAGTCCGGCTCTAAGTACCATATGCTTGCCCCTTATGCGAGTCACCACTAATGTAAGCTTCATTCAACTAGAGATCATATAGGACTTTTGTGCAGACATAGTGAAGGCTTTTGGTTCTGGGTAGGCAATGTTACGTCTAAGTAGGTTCCATCTTCCCTTAAGCACTTCTTTTGTTTCATTTAGCACACATTCACTTGACTTTTTGAGTCATTTCACTTTTTTCTAAGGGCTTAGAGAGACACATTGTCGCTCTTTCTTATTCAATTCAAATCTTTTCTTCTTTCTCAAATTTTCACACCTTTCATTCTTTGCTTTTCTTGAATCCCTTTGTATTCATTTCTACATTGAACATTCTTTTTTGTCTTTTTGCTTTTCTTTCTTTCTCATTGCCTTTCCTTTTCTTCATTTTGTACTTTTTTACCACTTTGTTGCCATCCTCGTCTCTCCCCCCAAACTTATGCTTTTTCCATGTGCGAAGGAAAGATCGGGTGCCAAGAGAGGGTATCTTTTAGAACGGGTAAAGGCTTGTATTAAGGTTCCTGAAGGAAAAAGTTCTAAGGCTCAAAAGGGTTGACTAGGGATTTTATCATTGGTAGGCTATGGAAGTGTTCAAGATATCATTTGGATCAAGAAGAGCCTATAATCATTTCTCAAGTAAAAATTGACTTATGATTTCGCTTCAACAAACATTCAGGGCAAGTTCTAGACCAATGGCTCGGGACTTGGACTTGCAATGCAATTTCTCACCACACAAGCTATGGGATTGCTAAAGACATAGAGTCAGGGGCCCACAATGACCTTAGATAAGATTTGAGCACACAATGGTCTCGAAAAACCACTAGATGATTATCGGCCAACACAAGAGTCTCAAGGTCACAACTTTCACCATCCCATACACAACGATTTGTTTTTAACCATAAGATCAAAGGCAAATACGCTAGGCCCAAGTGAAGCTTTGCTTGAGGCACCCTTACCACTAACTACCAAAAGGCAAAAAGAAAAACGGACTCAAACCCTTAAGAAGGTTGTCACGCCATCCATCATTGGGAAGAGCCACCCGGTTCACACAAACTCCACCTTTGGAAAGAACCCTGGCATTAAGAAAACCAAAGGCTTATTGCAAACAGTCAAAACAAGAAGCTACGAACATAAATAAGAATCTACGGAAAAGAAAAATGCGGAAAGAAGAATGAATATGTACAAGAGGGGATTTAATCGAATATACAATACGGGGATGAATATATACAATGTAACATGACTTTTATATACAAACCCAAAGTGAAAAGTACGCAAAATGTAATGAAATACTAGAATTATATACATACCAAAGATAAAAAGGAAAGAAATCATAAAATTTGTCAAATATATACAGTCATCCAACAAATCAAAGTAGGGCCTACCCCCTCAAATGAAAGCTAGTATTGTCTTCAATGCCAACTAAGCAAAATAAGCACCAAAAATAAAAGGAAAAAGGATATAGAAACCCCCTATGGCCCGCCTGTCTGCATGGGATCCTGAGTGGTCCCTGGGTCCTCAATATGCTTGGGAACCTTAGACTAGTTCCCTATGACTTGCTGCTCTGCTGCTGGGACCTGGGCCTGGACCTAGACAGGCTCCTGGGCTGCATCCTGTGGCTGACTAGAGGAAGCTTCCGGTGGGTCCTCCAACTGTATGATTGCGTTATCCGCACGGGGAATCACCCTCTGCCTCTTAGGAGGCCTCTCTGACTGCACTGGTTGGGGATGGGCTGCTGGTACCGGGTCATGTAGCAATAAATCCAAAGTAAGGTGATCTGCCTTCAACCTGTCAACCTCAACTCGTAACTCTTTCACGGACTCCTTGGAAGCCCGAGTCTTTCTCATCTTCTTGGCCTCCTTAGCAAGCTCCTTGAGAGCTTTCCCATGAGAATCCACAGCTTCCGTAAGCTTCTTCTGAGTATCAATAATCTTCTTCTGGTTTTCCAGAATCTCTTTGAGGGTGTCCTTAATAGACTGTGGGACCTGTGGAGGCGGGGGTGCCGACTGAGCTGCTACTATAGTAGTGAGGACAGACAACTTAGAGGAAGCTGTCTGCATCTAGTTGTTGATGCTGAGAAGGGCCTGGCTCAGACGGTGTGCAGTCACTGGGTAGGCCGGAGTAGAGGGTATGTCCGGAACTGCTGAAGTGGATGGACCAGGGGGCATGTCCGCTGAGGTGGAAGAAGGCTGAGTAGGAGCCACTACCACTACTGGCTATTCAGACTGGCCAGTTGGAGCAGTGGTTGTTCCCTTGTAGTTCTTGCCTTTTGGGTTGTCTTCACCCTGCATGCTGTACCATGAGAACGGGGCCTTTGCTATCACTTTGATATCAAATGGCCGTTTTTCAACTTTGAGGTACCTAAAGTACATGGTTAAGAAGCTGGGAAAGGGGTAGTTTCTGTCACCTTCACTTACTACCTATGTAATCACCCGAGACATCACATTCCCGACGTTAATCGGGTACTTTGCCATGATTGATGCTACCAGTACTGCTCGGTGAAGTGGGAGGGAGTTGTCATGAGTAGTGGGGTCCAATTTGCTGCACACAAATGTTTCCCACCCCTTGGTCCCGAAATTCAAACATCTCCTCAAAATTTTTACTCCCGCATTCAACCAATCGGGGGTGGTACCTGGGATTGCCAGATACTGTGCCAACCAAGGACGGACCTCCTCACCTAATTCCATCTTTTCCAAGTACAGCGATTCATCCTCCTCATCGAAGCCCAAGTAGTCGTTTATTGTTTTCCATCAAACAACACTTTCAAATTTCGCACCTTGGTCACTTTGGTGCCCTTTTTGATGTGGGCAGCATTGGTGTAGAATTCCTTGACCAGGTGCTCGTTTGCATCCACACTGTCGCTCAAGAAGTACTCCCAGCCCACTCTCTCTCTAAACTGCCTCCTCACATTGGGGTTGTGAGGCAAGAGGTCTCTATCAACAAAACTTCTCTCCGAAATCAATTTCCTCACAGGCCACCATTCCCTGAATTTATGGTAGGCCACCTCACTCACAAAACGGTCTTGCCACACCTCCGGTTTTCTAATTCTAGCAACACCTCCCACCCGAGGTTCACCCCCTTCTACAACTGCCTCTTCTTCTCCTACTGCACCCTCTTCGAATAATGAAGCTGTGGAAGAGGTGGAGCACTCATCCTTACTGCCTTCAGCGGAGCCCTCAGACGACCCAGAAGATACATGCACTGAGTGTTGAGCAGTGGGGGATGCTGGAGGAGTGGGGTCATCTGTTAACCTGAACCTGCCCGGGAAATCATCCATAAACTCCGGAGCAGAATCAGAATCAGTTAACTCCTTGGAAGGCTCATACTCACTTCCCGAGTGGGAAGAAGCTCTATCAGCGGCCCGAATCGCCTTCCTTATTGCTTTTATTGCTTCCTGAAATTCGGGGGTAAATTTTATCTTTCCACGTCCCCTTCCCCAGGAGGACTCTCCTCTGCTTGGTTGTTTAGCACCCTGACCTCTTGATTTTACCATTGTTTGCAAACAAATTCAGTCATGCTTTGTTAGTCTCAGTATATACAATGAAGTTTAAGATTGCAGTGAAAGAATTATGTTGCAGACAGTTTAGTTGTTGAAAAGTGCAGACCGCACAAAATATAGTGCGGCGCACAGAGGCCAATGCAGACCACACAAAATGCCAATGCGGTCCGCACAAAGGTGGGGTTCAGACTACCCACTCCCTGAATAATTGCTCCGCGGACCGCACAAAATGGCAATGCGGTTGGCATTGAGGCACCGCGGACCGCACAAATTGCAATGAGGCCACGGTCCTCAATGAACAGGTTTCAGAACATTCTTCAATGCGGTCTGTACAAAATGCCATTGCGGACCAGACAATTTCCATTGCGTTCCGCACTGAGTGCCCAATTGCAGCACTAACTTAGGGTTCATGATATTTTGACATTAAGTCCAATTTTACACCTAATAAACAGTCTCTAAGTGTTTGCCCAGTGTTTGAACTACTTATTCTAACAGTAAACAAGAATTAACTAACCTAAGCTTACCAAATCGCAAGAAAACAGGAAAAACAGAAGAAGAACGAAGAAAAATAAAAAAATTTGATGAAAATAATAAAATTAACAACTGAAAAGAGATGAGAGTACCAGAAGTAAGATGATGTGATGATGATTAGGCCTTAATGATCAGTTACGTGCGATGAGTAGGGATGAACAATAATTTTTTAAAGCGTTGAGAGTTAAGAGATCGAAAAGTTCAAAATGAGGGCCTCAGGTACTATTTATAGAAAAAGTCATGGGGCCCATCTCACCTACCCAATGCATACCGCACAAAATGTAATGCGGTCCGCACCACACAACATTTATACAAGTTGAGAGGGCAACCTACTGCGGTCCGCACAAAATGCTTTGCGGCCGCAGTGGTCCACTGCGGACCGCACAAAATGTAATGCGGCCATGGTGGCAAACTTCAGAGAGTTGGTATTTTCCTCCATCATCAGTGTGGTCCGCACTAGGTTCTTTGCGGCCGCACAAAATATAGTGCGTTCCGCATTGCAAACTTCAGAGACTTGAACAATTTTTCCACCATGTCCTGCACTGCATCAACACAATCCTATAGCATCTCACAACCAGTCAGTCCAAAAATAAATCCTATACTACAATGAAAATCAAAGAAAAACAAGAAGAAAAACACATGGGTTGCCTCCCAAGAAGCGCCTGATTTAACATCACAGCACGACCCTGTGCCCATTAACTCTGAAAATCTCCCTATTTTTGTTCTTCAAATCAAGGGCACCAAACGGGGTCACAAACACCACGTCAAAAGGTCCGCTCCATTTTGACATTAGCTTTCCCGGAAATAACCGTAACCGAGAGTTGAACAAGATGAAAGTAAACTAGTAAAATAAAATAGTGCATGGTGCTTGTTCAGCCTTGCTACCCCGAGGCACGCCGGGTTCTGGTAGTTCTGATGGTCTAATTATCGAGGCGTGCTCCTCTGCTTACAGCCTGTATGGAAGGGCCTTCTTCCCCCTCCTCCTCGAAAATGACACAGCAATCCATATCCTCGTTTTCTAGGAACAAATTCCTC
>NW_017670740.1:70656-106315 GCF_001879085.1 Nicotiana attenuata
AATACCCCACACATCAAAGATATCCACTTCTAGAATGGTGTTGAAAGGCATCTCATCTTTCTTCGAAATACCGCCCGCTCTCTGACATTGGTCACACCTTTTTCACAAGATCACTTGCATCTTTATACAAGTTGGCCAATAAAAACCACAACTCAGAACTTTCGAAGCTGTCCTCGCTCCTTCATGATGGCCACCATAGGGAGAGCAATGACAAGCCTCTAAGATACTTGTTTGCTCCTCTACAGGGACACACCTCCGGATCACTCCGTCGGTGCAAATCTTGAATAAGTACGGCTCATCCCAATAGAAATCCAGACTACCCCATTTGAGCTTCTTCCTTTGGTTAGAAGAGAGCTCACACGGGATGATGCCAGTCACAAGGAAATTAACAACATCCGCAAGCCATTTTGGCATATCACTCATCGACACAGAAAGTAGCTGCTCATCGGGAAATGCATCATTGATCTCTAGGCCATCACACGGCCTTCTTTCCTCCTCTAAGCGGGACAAGTGATCCGCCACTTGGTTTTCACTACCTTTCCGGTCCATAATTTCCCAAATCAAACTCGTGAAGTAATAAGACCCATCTCATCAGTATAGCTTTGGAGTCTTTCTTTTTCATCAAGTACCTAAGAGCTGCATGATCGGTGTGCACTATGACCTTGGCTCCCATAAGATATGGCCGAAATTTTTCCATTGCGAACACAATAGCCAACAACTCTTTTCTCAGTTACCCGTGTAGTTCCTTTGAGCCTTATTCATTGTCTTGCTCGCATAGTACACCAGATGAAACATTTTGTTCACTCTTTGACCCAAAACTACCCCAACCGCAACATCACTCGCGTCGCACATGAGCTTGAAAGGCAAGCTCCAATTGGGTGCGGTAATGATCGGGGTGGTGGTCAACTTATGCTTGAGAAGTTCAAAGGCTTGCATACACCCCTCATCAAACACGAACATGGCATCCTTTTCTAGCAGCTTGCACAAAGGATTCACTACCTTCGAAAAGTCCTTGATAAATCGCCGGTAGAACCCCGTATGCCCAAGAAAACTTCTAACCCTCTTGACAGAAGTGGGGGGAGGAAGTCTTGAAATCACCTCAATTTAGACTTGTCAACCTCAATACCATGCTTTGAAATTTTACGACCCAACACTATGCCCTCCTCAACCATGAAGTGGCATTTTTCCCAATTGAGCACAAGATTGGTGTCTTCACAACGGCCCAACACTCTATCCAGATTTTTCAAACATTCATCAAATGAATCACCCACAACACTAAAGTCGTCCATGAACACCTCCAAAATATCTTCCACCATATCGGTGAAAATGGCCATCATACACCGTTGGAATGTTGCCGGTGCATTACACAACCCAAAAGGCATCCGAGAAAGGCAAAGGTGCCATATGGACAAGTAAATGTGCTCTTCTCCTGATCCTCCACAGCAATCAAGATTTGGTTGTACCCAGAATATCCATCCAAGAAACAATGGAAGGCACGCCCAGCAAGACGATCAAGCATCTGGTCAAGGAAAGGAAATGGGAAGTGATCCTTGCGGGTCACCTTGTTCAGCTTGCGGTAGTCCATGCACACCCTCTATCCGGTGACAGTCCTGGTAGGAATAAGTTCATTATTAGCATTGGTCACCACGGTCATACCACCTTTCTTCGGCACTCACTACACCAGTGAAGTCCACGAGCTGTTAGAGATAGGGTACACAACTCCGGCATCTAACCACTTGATCACCTTCTTTTTCACAACCTTTTGCATTGCCTCGTTCAACCTCCTTTGATGTTCCAATGAGCGTTTTGCATCATCTTCAAGAATAATCTTGTGCATACAGAATGCGGGGCTTATTCCCTGAATATCAGCTAAAGTCCATCTAATTGCCTTCTTTCGCTTTTTGAGCACTGCCAATGTGGCATCTACCTGGATGTTAGTAAGACAAGAGGAAAGAATAACTGGTAAAGTTGAACTAGGGCCTAAGAATTCATACCTGAGCTGTGGAGGCAACAACTTCAACTCCAACACCGGAGGTTCCTCAATTGAAGGCTTTGTTGGAGGAGTCTTTCTATTTTCATGATCCAAAGAGAGTTTCCTAGGCTCATAAGAATAAGAGCCCATTCCATGTAAAGCATTCACGGACTCCACTCGGCCCTCATCATCATTGACATCAAGATTCAACAATACAGCCTCCAAAGGGTCCTCCACATTGATCATTGCACTAGTATCATCAATTATCATAGCCGTGACAAGATCCACAAATGAGCAGACTTCGGTACAATTGGGCTGCTTCATTGACTTGCACACATGAAAAACGACCTTTTCATCACCCACCCTAAAAGTGAGTTCCCCTGCTTCCACATCTACTAGAGCCTTCCCCGTAGCAAGGAAAGGTCTCCCCAATATGATCGGAACCTCATAATCTACCTCACAGTCCAAGATCACAAAATCAGCTGGCAAGATAAATTTGTCCACCCGGACAAGCACATTGTCAACAATACGTAATGGTCTCTTCATTGATCTATCCACCATTTGCAATCTCATAGAAGTTGGCCTTGGTGGCCCAACACCCAAAGTCTTGAAAACTGAGTAGGGCATCAAATTGATACTAGCCCCTAGATCACATAAATCTTTAGCAAAGTCCGCACTTCCAATCGTGCAAGGGATAGTGAAAGCACCGGGATCCTCCAACTCGGAGCCATTGAATGTACTATAGCACTAACTTGGTGGGTCATCTTGATAGTTTCATAGTCCATGGATCTTTCTTCATCACCAAATCTTTCATGAATTTAGCATAGCCAGGAATTTGCTCTAAAGCCTCGACCAAAGGCACATTAATGGATAAGCTCTTCATCATGTCAACGAACTTTTTGAACTGATTCTCATTTTTTTGCTTGGCTAGCCTCTAAGGATAAGGGGGAGGCGGCCTAGGCAAGGGTGTCTTGGCTTTTGGCACAACCGTCTCCGGTATGTCAATTACGTGTTCCCTAGACGGGCTCACATCATTTTTTGTTTCCACCTCGGCTTCTTGAATATCAATCCTCACTTCTTGATTCATATTTTCATCAACCACATTCTCAACCACCAAAGGAACTTCATCTTCTTGCAACTCAACTTCATCACCCAAAACTTGCTTTTGTTTGGAGGCATTCACATTACCGCCTCGTCCACTCCTTGTAGTTAACACCATAACATGATTGTTACCACCCTTTGGGTTAACTACCGTATCACTCGGTAGAGCCCCCTTAGGGTGAGTATTTAAGGACTGTGAGATTTGGCCTAGCTGGACCTCCAAATTCCTGATTGAAGTGTTGTGAGAAGCCAATTGTGCATCGGAGTCAGCATTCTTTTTCATCATATGTTCAAACATCATTTCAATTCTCCCCATTTCATTGTTGGAAGAACTAGGACCCTGGGATTGAAAAGGCGGTGGGTTGCTTGGTTGTTGGTACATTGGGGGCCTTTGGAAGCCTTGCCCCTGATTTCCTTGGTTATTGTTCCATCCACCCTGGTTGTTGTTGTTTCCACCCGAATTGTTGTTGTTGCCCAGTGTCCCTGATTGTTCCGATTGTTATTTTGATTTCCTCAATTGTTGTTCCCTTGTTGTTGATTGTTCCAATTATTGTTGCCTTGCTGTTGGTTACCCCAATTGCCCTGGGATCTCCATTGTTGCTGTTGGTTAGAAGAATTGCCTCTTTGGCCTTGATAATTATTCACATATTGCACCTCTTCATTCTGCCCATCATAACAATCATCTTAGAATCCACCACAATCATTGTCAAATTGATCCGAATTCCCTTGGTTCTGTTGACCTCTCTGTTTTCTATTGTTCACAAGCATGTTGACACCCTCCATGGCATTTACTAGACAAGGATTCTGAACTTGTTGCAACTGTGCCTTTGCTAATTGGTTCATTGTTGTTGTAAGTTCTGCTATAGCCTGTCCATGGTCATGTAGTTCTATGTGCAAATGAGTGACCGTGGGGTCACCCTGTGGCACATTGGCCCTACTTTGCCAAGCGGAGGATGTGTCAGCCATCTCATCAAGAATAGCACAAGCTTCATCATAAGGCAACTTCATGAAATTTCCCCCAGCCAATTGATTCAATATGCATTGATTTGTTGCATTGATGCCCCGATAGAAGGTCTGTTGTATCATAGCCTCTGTCATATCATTGTTGGGGCATTCCTTCACCATAGTTCTATATCTCTCCCAAATCTCGTGCAATGGTTCGGTGGGCTCCTGCTTGAAGGCTAAGATCTAATCCCGTAATGCTGCCATGTGCCCTGGTGAGAAAAATTTGGCAATGAACTTATTCGCTAACTCATCCCAAGTGGTGATGGAATGGTTGAGAAGTCGCTCAAGCCAATCCAATGCCTTCCCTCTAAGTGAGAATGGGAAGAGCCTCAATCGAAGTGCATCTTCGGACACATTGGTTTGCTTGCTCCCCCAATAGGTATCCACGAACCCTTTGAGATGTTTGTAAGCATTCTGAGTGGGAGCACCTGTGAAGTACCCACGGTGCTCCAACAATGTCAGCATCACGTTGGTTATTTGAAAATTGTCCACCCGGATTCGGGGCGGAACAATTGCACTCGCATATCCTTGGTTGGGAAGGATTCTAGGATCCACTCTTGGAGGTGGCAGAGAAGGGTCTGGAATGTTTAATTTGCATTGGCCTGGCGGCCTCTACGTTGTCCTTGAGGTACAAGAGGCACCTCATCCTCTCCATTATCATCAACCTCATCCCCCGCAATCACGTTTCCAAGAGGGTCATTAGCATTTAATGCCATTTTGTACCTGAAGTTGTGACACACACAAATTAGTGACAAAGAAGGAAAGAAGAACAATACACAAAACTATTTAGATAGATAGCCAAAACCGTTAGCTCCCCGGCAACAGCGCCAAAAAGTGATCAAGGCCAACCCTGCACTACTATTGAGTAGCGAGAGAGGTCAAAGTAGCTTTTACCCGATTAAGGTCAGGATCGATTTCCACAGGGAGCTAGATATTGGAGTTGGGTGTCTATCTAAGGAGTTTTGTATTTGCTCCAAATTTCACTTCTACACATTTTTTGGTTTGGATTATGATTCTAATTTTATAAAACTACAATGCTCAATTAAACTAAAATAAGCTAGGGCTAAACTATTGCGAGTTGTTCAAATGATTAAAAGCCACTAGGGTAGTGACTTTCGCCTAGGTGGTCAATTGATGGATTCTTGAGTCTAAAGGTAGATTGTCACATTTGGGCGGTATGATATAAATTCTACTCCCTCTATACCTCTCGGTAGTTCGAGTGATTTTGCCCGAATTGACTTTCTCAAGACCAATTGGGTATGCAAATTTGCACAAGCAATTAAGGTTCAAGTCGGGTATTACTATCTCTAGGTTTAACCCTTTAATTGGGGCTATCAATCTCTTGAGTACGCCCCAATTCCTTGTTTGACCGATTTCAGAGACTTAGGCTATCTTTCTCAAGAAGAGCCAAAATCAACTAAACACAAACTAGTGTTTGCAACCACTAATTCAGCAATTAAACATGAAATTAGTCCAAATATCAAACACCCATAGTCAATCAAACCTTAAAACATAAGACCCATCAATTACCCACACTAGGGTTGAGCCACAACCGTAGCTGATGGGTCTAGCTACTCATAATTAAAGAGAAAAATAAAGAAATAGATGAAGATAAACTCATAATAATTAATTACTAAATAGAACTTGAAGATTCAATGGTGAAATTAAGCTAAAATTACTCAAAATAGCAAAAGAAACAAAGTCACGAGCGCAGCTCTACGTACAAAACTATCTGATGACCTAAAAATGGGAAAAGAATCTATTTATACTAGGCTAAAAATCTTGGACAAAAATACCCCTACGGGGCTAGTGCGGACCGCACAAAAATGAATGCAGCCGCACTAAGGCTCTTGACTCGAATATCCAGCTTTCTGAACTTGGGCAATGCGGACCGCACGAAATCGAGTGCGGCCGCGGTGACTTCTAGAGCGATCCGCATGAAATGGAGCGCAGACCGCATTAGGCTTCAATTTTCAATCTGGCAACTCTCTAAACCTTAGCTCTGCGGACCGCACTAAATCGACTGCGGCCGTAGTGAACCCAATACGGACCGTAGAAAATCTGTTGCGGCCGCATTGCCTTTTGGCCTGAGATACACACTCTCTGAACTTCACTTGTGCGGACCGCACAGAATGGTGTGCGGCCGCATTGGCCCTATTTGACTGAGCTTTGTCTTGTCTTGGTACTTGTGCAAGTTTCACTCCTTTTTGAGCTGGTATTTGACACCTTGTCACCTTATTGATCAAACCTACAATCAAGCACAACTTGTGAGCTTTTGGGACTATTTTATACACATTTCTAATCTAAACTTAAGCATGAAGGAGTGTAAAATGCATCATATTCACTAGTTATCAGACACTCGCACCTGCGGTGCTTGGGTTGCACCTGCGCAACCGCACGTGCGGAAAAGTGACCGCTTCTGCGAAAATGACTAGGCCCGCTGGGGCCGTATCTGCGAGAGGGGACCCGCTCTTGTAGAACCGCTTCTGTGGAAGCTTGTCCGCATCTGCGAGAGACTGGACCGCACCTGCGACCCACTATGCGCACCTGCGAGCTCGCACCTGCGGTGCTTGACTCGCCGGTGCGGTTTCACCAGAACTGATGCAACAGCAGTGTTCTCCCTAGTCTAAACACCTCGGAACCTACTTGAAACTCACCCGAGCCCTCGGGGCTCCAAGACAAACATGCATACTGACTAAAAACATCATATGAACTTATCCGTGCGATCAAATTGCCAAACTAACACCTTTAACAACGAATTTATCATCAAAATCCAAGAAGAAATCTCAAGAACACTTAAGTTCCAAATTTCACAACCGAGGGTCCGATTCACGTCATCTCAAGTTTGTTTCTTACAAAATTTTACAGGCTCGACTTAAATCACATATAAGACCTGTACCGGGCTCCGGACCAAAAATACGAGCCCGATACCATCAAATTTTAAACACATTTCATTTCCAAAAACTCATAATTATTCCAGAAAACAATTTTCTTTAAAAATTTATTTCTCGGGCTTGGGACCTCGAAATTCGATTCCGGGCGTATGCCCGAGTCCCATATTTTCCTACGGACCCACCGGGATCGTCAAATCATGGGTCCGGGTCCGTTTACCTAAAATGTTGACCGAAGTCAACTTAAATTCATTTTAAAGTCGAAATTCATCATTTTTCACAGATTTTCACATAATGGCTTTCCGGCTCATTTTTCACAGATTTTCACATAATGGCTTTCTGGCTACACACCTGGACTGTGCACGCAAATCGAGGTGATGCAGAAAGAGGTTTTTATGGCCTTGAAACACAAAATTTATTTCTAAAACAAGTGATGACCTTTTGGGTCATCACATTCTCCACCTCTAAAACAATCGTTCGTCCTCGAACGAACATAAAAAGGAAGTACCTGAGTCGAGGAAAATATGGGGATAATAGCTCCTCATATCTGACTCGAACTCCCAAGTTGATGCCTTAGCGGGCTGACCTCTCCATTGAACACGAACATAAGGAAAACTCTTTGATCTCAACTGACGAACCTGCCGGTCTAGAATAGCTACCGGCTCCTCCTCATAGGACAAGTCCTTGTCCAACTGGACAATGCTGAAGTCTAACACGTGGGATAGATCGTCGTGATACTTCTGAAGCATGGACACATGAAACACTGGATGCACGAAGGATAAGCTCGGCGGAAACGCAAGTCTGTAAGCCACCTCCCCTACTCGATCAAAGATCTCAAACGGGCCAATGAACCTACGGCTAAGCTTTCCCCTCTTCCCAAATCTCATCACGCCCTTCATAGGCGACACCCAAAGCAATACCCGCTCACCGACCATGAATGCCAAATCACGAACCTTACGGTTGACATAACTCTTTTTCCTGGACTGAGCTGTGCGAAGTCTATCCTGAATGATCCTGACCTTGTCCAAGGCATCCTGTACTAGATCTGTACCCAACAACCGAGCCTCTCCCGGCTCAAACCATCCAACTGGCGACCGACACCACCTACCATACAAAGCCTCAGAAGGAGCCATCTGAATACTCGACTCGTAGCTATTGTTGTAGGCAAACTCCGCTATAGGCAAAAACTGATCCCACGAGCCTCCAAAGTCAATGACACAAGCTTGAAGCATATCCTCCAAAATCTGAATAGTCCACTTGGACTGCCCGCCCGTCTGAGGATGAAACGCTGTGCTCAACTCAACCCGTGTGCACAACTCACACTGAACTGATCTCCACAAATGCGAGGTAAAATGCGTACCTCGGTCCGAAATGATAGACACGGGCACACCATGAAGACGAACAATCTCCCGGATATAGATCTCAGCTAACTTGTCGAAAGAATAGGAGACTACCACAGGAATGAAATGTGCTGACTTTGTCAGCCTATCAACAATAACCCACACTGCATCGAACTTCCTCTGGGTCCGCGGGAGTCCAACAACAAAGTCCATAGTGATACGCTCCCACTTCCACTCAGGAATCTCAATCTTCTGGAACAGACCATCGAGTCTCTAATGCTCGTACTTAACCTGCTGACAATTCAAACACCGAGCCACATATGCAACAATCTCCTTCTTCATTCTCCTCCACCAATAATGTTGCCGCAAAGCCTGATACATCTTGGCGGCGCCCGGATGAATAGAATACGAAGAACTATGGGCCTCTTCAAGAATCAACTCCTGAAGTCCATCCACATTAGGCACACAAATACGACCCTGCATCCTCAAAACTACATCATCTTCTAATGTAACCTGCTTGGTACCTCTGTGCTGCATCGTGTCTCTAAGGACAAACAAATGGGGATCATCATACTGTCGATCTCGGATACGCTCCAATAAAAAAGAATGAGCGACTATGCAAGCTAACACACGGCTGGGCTCAGAAACATCCAACCTCACAAACTGATTGGCCAAAGCCTGAACATCCAAAGCAAGCGGTCTCTCATCGACCGGAATATAAGCGAGACTGCCCATACTTACTGACTTCCTACTCAAAGCATCGGCCACCACATTGGCCTTTCCCGGGTGATATAAGATGGTGACATCATAGTCTTTTAAAAGCTCCAACCACCTCCTCTACCTCAAGTTTAGCTCCTTCTGCTTTAACAAGTATTGCAAGCTCATGTGATCCGTGAACACCTCACATGCCACGTCATACAGATAATTCCTCCAAATCTTCAGTGCGTGAACAATGGCTGCTAACTCCAAATCATGGACTGGATAGTTCTTCTCATGAATCTTCAACTGCCGTGAAGCATAGACAATGACCTTGCCATCCTGCATCAACACTGCACCAAGCCCAACACGAGATGCATCACAATAGACTGTATATAGCCCTGAACCTGTGGGCAAAACCAACACTGGCAACGTAGTCAAAGCTGTCTTGAGCTTCTGGAAGCTCGCCTCACACTCGTCCGACCACCTGAACTGGACACCCATCTAGGTCAACCTGGTCATCGGGGCTACTATAGATGAAAACCTCTCCACAAACCGACGATAAATAGCCTATCAATCCCAAGAAACTCCGAATCTCTGTAGCTGATATGGGTCGAGGCCAGTTCTCGACTACCTCTAGCTTCTTTGGATCTACCTGAATACCCTCTGCTGAAACCATATGACCCAAGAAAGCAACTGAACTCAACCAGAACTCACACTTCAAAAACTTAGCATACAACTGACTATCTCTCAAAGTCTGAAGAACCATTCTCAAATGATGCTCATGCTCCTCCCGGCTGCGAGAGTAAATCAAAATATCATGAATGAAGATTATCACGAACGAATCCAGTAAGGCCTAAACACGCGGTTCATCAAATCCATGAAAGTTGCTGGGGCATTTGTCAATCCGAATGACATCACCAAGAACTCATAATGCCTGTACCGAGTGCGAAAAGCTGTCTTGGGGACATCGGATGCCCTAATCCTCAACTGATGGTAGCCAGATCACAAGTCGATCTTAGAAAACACTTGGGCACCCTGAAGCTGGTCGAACAAATCATCAATCCTCGGTAGTGGATATTTATTCTTGATTGTGACCTTGTTCAGTTGCCGGTAATCTATACACATTCTCATCGATCCGTCCTTCTTCTTGACAATTATCACTGGCACACCCCATGGAGAGACACTGGGCCTAATAAAGCTCTTATCAAGCAAGTCTTGCAACTGCTCTTTCAACTTTTTCAACTCAAACGGGGCCATACGATATGGCGGAATAGAAATGGGTTGGGTGCCCGGAGCCAAATCAATGCAGAAGTCAATATCCCTATCAAGTGGCATACCCGGCAGGTCTGATGGAAATACCTCAGGAAACTCACGAACAACGGGCACAGAATCAATAGAAGGAACCTCGGCACTAGAATCACGAACATACGCCAAATAGGCCAACCACCCCTTCTCGACCATATGCCGAACCTTTATATATGAGATAACACTACGGGTAGAATTACCAGGAGTCCCTCTCCACTCTAAACGAAGCAAACTCGGCAAGGCTAAGGTCACAGTCTTGGCATGACAGTCCAAGATCGTAAGGTAAGGTGATAACCAGTCCATCCCCAGTATGACATCAAAATTAACCATTTCCAACAATAATAAGTCTACTTGGGTCTCAAGACCCCCAATCACAACCACGCAAGAACGATGAACACGATCTACCATAATAGAATCATCCACCGGGGTGGACACATAAACAGGAGCACTCAGAGAATCGCTAGGCATGACCAGATACGGTGCAAAATAAGATGACACATAAGAGTACGTAGACCCTGGATCAAATAGCACTGAAGCATCCCTACTACAAACCAGAACCATACCTGTGATAACTACATCGGAAGCCTCAGCCTCCGGCCTGGCTGGAAGAGCATAAAATCGGGGCTGGGCCCCACCACCCAGGACTACATCTCTGGGACGGCCTGCTGCTGGCTGGCCTCCACCTCTAGCGACCTGAGCTCCACCTCTAACACCTCTACCTCCACCTCTAGCACCTCTACCTCCATCTCTAGCTGGCTGGGCGGGCTGTGGAACACTAGATGCCTGAACCATGGCACGGGAACCCTGCTGCTGCGATTGAACACCCACTAATCTCGGGCAAGCCCTCCGGATATGACCATACTCACCGCACTCATAGCATCCACCTGAGTGTTGCGGCTGAGGAAACTGAGACTGACCTTGGCAACCTGAATGACCACCCCGAAAACTATGGAGCGGCGGTGCACTGATCAGAGTTGGTGGTGCACTCTAGGGCTACTGATTAGAATACTGCATATGAGCACCATGGCCACCAGAAGCACCGTGAGAAACCTGAAGTGCTGACTGAAAGGGCCTAGGAGGATGGCCTCTACCATATGAATCCCTGGCTCCAGACGAGGCGCCAATGAATCTACCTGAATGACGAGGCCTCTTATCAGACCCCTGACCACCTCCCTGCGATAAAACCATCTCAACTCTCCTGGCCACATTAGCCACCTCCTGGAAAGAAATCTCACTCCCCGCCTCCTTAGCCATCTGAAGTCAAATAGGCTGACTGAGTCCCTCAATGAACCTCCTCACTCTCTCTCTCAGTGGGAAGTATAAGTAGAGCATGATGGGCCAAACCAATAAACCTGGTCTCATACTAGGTAACAGTCATGGAACCCTGCTGGAGATGCTCAAACTGCCTCTGATAGATCTCCCTCTGAGTAACGGGAAGAAACTTCTCCAAGAATAGCTAAGTATACTGCTCCCAAGTCAAAGATGGCGATCCGGCTGGTCTAGCCAAACAATAATCTCTCTACCAAGTCTTGGCAGATCCAGATAAGCGGAAAATGGCAAAGTCAACCCCATTGGTTTCCACTATCCCCATGTTTCTGAGAACCTCGTGGCAGCTGTCTAAAGAATCTTGGGGATCCTCAGAAGATGCACCGCTGAAAGTGGTAGTGAAGAGCTTGGTGAACCTGTCCAATCTCCACAAAGCATCGGTAGACATAGCTGCTCCATCAACGATCTGAGCTACCACACCTGGCTGAACTGCTCCAACTGGCTGAGCTGCTGGAGTCTAAAACTGGGGAGCCATCTGCTTCGAAGTGCGAGTAGTAGGAGTCAGGGCTCCTCCTCCAGCCTGAGAGACGGCTGGTGCTACAGGAAGCAAGCCTGCCCTGGTGACACTCTCCATATGGCCCACTAGACGGACCAGAGCATCCTGAAGTACTGGGGTAGCAATGAACCCCTCTGGGACCTGAGCTAGGCCCACCAGAATTGCCTGGGCCAGAACCTCCTCGTCAAATCCAACCTGAGACCCCGCCACTGGTGCTGCTGCTCTGGGTTGAGCTCTACCCCTACCTCGACCTCTAGCATGGCCTCGGCCTTGCCCTCTGCCCTCGTGGGAGCTACTGCTGGGGGCTCAGGCTGCTGATCGGTGGATGAGGAAGAGCACGTTCTCATCATCTACGAAAGAACAGAGTAGAAATTCAATTAGCATTGAGAAACCAAACCGTACGACAGGAAAGAATAGATATGAAGTTTTTTCTAACTCTGTAGCCTCTAGGGGATAAATACAGACGTCTCCGTACAGATCCCTCAGACTCTACTAAGCTTGTCTATGAATTATGAGACCTATGTAACCTAGAGCTCTGATACCAACTTGTCACGACCCGGATTTCCAACCCTCGGGAGTCGTAATGGCGCTTACTAATGAAAGCTAGGCAAGCCAACTATTTGAACCAAATATCTTTTCCCATTTTTAATCCTTTAACGATTAGGAAACAATAAATTATAAACAGCGGAATTTAAACAAGAGGAAAATTGATAAAACAGTTGAACAAATATCCAATACAATATCTTAAGCAACATCTACCCAGAACTGGTGTCACTCTTCACAGACAGTCTAGAATTTACTACAAACAAGGTCTGAAAGATGAATAATAAACTGTTTCTGAAATATATAAATGAAACAGGATAAAGGAATAGAGGGAGACGCCAGGGCCCGCGGATGCCTGCAGGACTACCTCGGAATCTTCGACTGGACAAAAGGCTGCCACTCAAGCTAAGGTCCGAATACTGCTGCTCCGGGATCTGCACACAGTGCAGAGTGTAGTATCAGCACAACTCACCCCATGTGCTGGTAAGTGCCTGGCCTAACCCCATCGAAGTAGTGACGAGGATAGGACCAGACTTCCAACTAAACATGTGCAGTTATATTATATACAGCGGAAAATAAAGTAGAAATAAACAATTAAAGATGAGAGGGGGACATGCTGCGGGGGAATATCATCTATCAATAGTAATTCAAGAGAAAAACAAAAAGACAATCTAGAATTCACTGCAAAAGAATAAGGAAATCGTAACCAACCAATAAACATTTTTTATTATCTACTGTTGCGGGACGCAACCCGATCCAAACCATAAAAATAATGTTGCGGCCTGCAACCCGATCCATATCATTTATCACTATTGCGGTGTGCAACCCGATCCAATTAAATTGTTGTTGCGGTGTGCAATCGGATTCAAATATAATATTGTTGCGGCGTGCAACCCGATCCAAATATAATATTGTTGTGATGTTCAACCCGATGCAAATATAATATTGTTGTGGCGTGCAACACGATCCACATATACAATTCAACACCAATCACAAAAAGAGTCCCGGCAAGGGATCAATAAAGAAACAACACTATCCCGGCATGGGAATCGATAGTATAAGTAAATACGTCCCGCCAAGGGGAAATCAGCTATAACCAAACTTGTTCCAAGATCTAACTTCCTCAACTAGCACCAATTCTCAATCACAAGAAACTTCCACGATAATAATCATAATCCTTGATCAACACAGAGAATCAACATCTTAGGCATTCGTAGTATTTATTAAGAACACAACTTCAATTTAAGACTCACGGTCATGCTTGAAGCCAACGTATAGATACTCGTCACCATGCCTATACGTCGTACTCAACAAGTAACACGTAGCAAATAGGACACAACTCCTAATCCCTCAAGCTAAGGTTAGACCAAACACTTACCTCAAACTTCCACGGCCAACTCAAGCCTCAAACACCGCTTTTTCTTTAGAATTCGCCTCCGAGTTACACGTATCTAATTCAAATTAATTTAACAACATCAAAAAATGCTAAATAATCCAATCCCAAGGCTAAATTATAGGTTTTCTATCATCTTCCCCAAAAAGTCAAAAATTTACCCCAGGCCCGCTTGGTCGAAACTCGAGGTTCGGGCCAAAACCCTATCACCCATGAGCCCAAATATGCAATAAGTTTCGAAATTCGACCACAAAACGAGTCTAAATCCTAATTAATCAAAAAGCCCTAACTCTACCCAAATCTCTAATTTTCTACCATTAAAACCCTATGATTATTGATAAAAGTTGATGAAAAACATTAGAGAGTTGAAAGAAATCAGTTAATGGACACTTATGATTTGGGAAGAAAATCTCTTGAGAAAATCGCCCTATGCCTTCTATTTTTTGTGAAAATTTGAAAGAGCAATCGCTGAAGTTTTATTTTAAAAGACTCCACTGCCTAGGACGCACCTGCGTAACCGTACGTGCAGAAAAGTGACCGCTTTTGCGGAATTGACTAGGCCCGCTGGGGCCGCATCTGCGAGAGGGGACCCGCTCCTGCGGAAGCTTGTCCGCATCTGCGAGAACTGGTCCGCACCTGCGACCCACTATGCGCACCTGCGAGCTCGCACCTGTGGTGCTTGACTCGCAAGTGTGGTTACACTAGAAATGATGCAACATCAGTGTTCTCCCTAGTCTAAACACCCCGGAACCTACCCGAAACTCACCCGAGCCCTCGGGGCTCCAAACCAAACATGCATATGAACTCAAAAACATCATATGAACTTATCTGTGCGATCAAATCGCCAAACTAACACCTTTAACAACGAATTTATCATCAAAATCAAAGAAGTAATCTCAAGAACACTTAAGTTCCAAATTTCACAACCGAGGGTCCGATTCACGTCATCTCAAGTCCGTTTCATACCAAATTTTACAGGCTCGACTTAAATCACATATAAGACCTGTACCGGGCTCCAAAACCAAAATACAGGCCCAATACCATCAAATTTTAAACATATTTCATTTTCAAAAACTCATAATTATTCCAGAAAATAATTTTCTTTAAAATTTCATTTCTTAGGCTCGGGACCTCGGAATTCGATTTCGGGTATACGCCCAAGTCCCATATTTTCCTACGGACCCTCCGGGATCATCAAATTACGGGTCCGGGTCTGTTTACTCAAAATGTTGACCGAAGTCAACTTAAATTCATTTTAAAGTCGAAATTCATCATTTTTCATAGATTTTCACATAATGGCTTTCCGGCTACGCGCTCAGATTGTGCACGCAAATCGAGGTGATGTAGAAAGAGGTTTTTAAGGCCTCGGAATACAAAATTTATTTCTAAAACACGTGATGACCTTTTGGGTCATCACATTCTCAATCTTCTCTGTCATGATTGAACATGGTATCAGAGCGGGCTTTAATGGGGCTGTAGTTTCGATCCAGTTCCGGCGATTCAGTTCCGGCGAGATTCAATTTTACGGCAGGAACACAGAGGCGAAGTACAGAGCAAAGAAAAACAGAAATTTTGAGCTCAATTTTTCAAGCGACCATGGAAGATAATGAAGTCGGCTCACTCGATCATAATCATCCGTTATTTTGCAAGCTTCAGACGCTCCTGGATTAGTCTTAATTCCGCTCAAGCTCACAGGCCCAAAAAATTACGCACTATCGAGCAGGGTGATGAAATTGACACTCCGGGAAAAAGCAAGCTTGGATTTGTTGATGGATCGTGTGTACAATGGAAAAAATGTAATGTAATTGTCCTATCGTGTATTGGTAGTACTGTTTCAAATGAGTTGATGCAATTAGTTGTTGTCTATTGCCTCTCATCAACAATACCCTTTAGACTTGACATGCAGCAATGCCTAAAGCATGTTGCATATGCATGTATATATTGACTACTTCTAAAAATTATTGTACACTATCAATAGATTGTATCCTATATGTTTTACTTTATATAAAATTGAATTTATACTGGTAAAGGATGAGAGACATATCAAATGTACACATATGCCTTAAGACTTGTTAATAATTGTATTAATTGTTCTCACGTAAGGAAGAAGGGAGGAAACGAAACTTATGAAAACTTTATTTTGTCTTTAAGTTTTACATGTTATATTCAATTGTATATGCGTCTTCGTTATCTTCTTATTTATAGTTAAGTGTATATCAGTGTTACTTAAGCTACAAATTATAACCGTAGATTCTTGAAAATTTGTTAATTAAACCAATGTGGATAATAGTGTATGTTATGTGGTGGATAATAATGTCTTAGTTAGTAATGTCTTTTCAATATAACGACGTAAATTTTAAAATATTTAAAAGAAAAAAATATCATGTTTAACATAGTGATGGGCTTGGTGTACAAAGAATGAAAGTAAGTGCACCATTTCTCTACTTACAATACAATGAATTGGTTGCTTGTTTTGCTTATGTACCTGGAAACGGACTTACATAGTTCATTTTGGTTTTTTATTTTAATAGTAATGGAACAATTGCATATACCAACAGAAAGCAGAAAAAGAACTGAGATAGCACCTAAAATAAATCAATAATTATTCTTTAAGCTACAAATTGTAACCGTGTGGATTGCATGTGTATTTTATATGTAATCTTTATCCAAAATGCTAAAAGTTAAAGTATCTCAAAGTATAAACGTTGGGCCCGTGCAAGGACGGGCCATAAGTGATCTAGTATACCAGTAAAAATAGCACGATCTAGCTAGTTTTCGGATTGGTCATTCAAAAATAGCCAGTGTTAACCAAGTCAATAAAAAATAGCCATTATTTAGCTGCAACAAAGATCGGTCCAGCATAATATACTGGAGTTCGGTGCACCTGTGTATGAACTTCCAGTATATTATGCTGGAACTCCAACACACGGAAAGTTCCAGCATAATATACTGGAGATTCGAGCACTTGTGTATGAACTTCCAGCATATTAAACTGGACCGGTATACTTTGCTGGAACTCCAGTATATTATGCTGGAGTTTGTAACAACCCGGCCGGTCTTTTGAAGATTTACGCCTCGATCCCCTATTAACTCCTTCCCCGTATTTGTTTCTGCTATTGTGAGTTGTCGGGAGGATTTATTTGGAGTTTCGGAGAGTTTTGGGACACTTAGTCCCTAAATGAGAGTTTAAGTTTTAGAACTTGGACCATAGTCGGAGCAGTGTGAAGACAGCCTAGGAATGAAATTTCGTTGGTTCCGTTAGCTCCATTGGGTGATTTCAGGCTTAGGGGAGCGTTCGGATTGTGTTTAGTAGGTTCGTAGCTTATCTAGGCTTGAAATGCCGAAAGTTGAATTTTTGAAGTTTCCGGTTTGATAATGAGATTTTGATATCGGGTTCGGAATGGAATTTCGGAAGTTGGAGTAGCTCCGTAGCGTTGAATTCGACGTACATAAAAAATTTCAGGTCATTCGAACGAGATTTGATAGACTTTTTTATCGAATGTGAAATTTGGGAGTTTTTAGAATTCATAGGCTTGAATCCGATGATGATTTGATGTTTTGATGTTGTTTTGAGTGTTTCGAAGGTTGGAACAAGTTTGAATGATGTTATGGGATATGTTGACATGTTTGGTTGAGGTCCCGAGGGCCTCGGGTGAGTTTCGGGCGGTTAACGGACCATTAGAAGTAGGGCGGGTGGCGTACCTCACTAAGCTATCGATCACGAAGCTATCGCCCGGTTCAACCAACCGTCCGTCTTGGTGCCTTTGCTACTGATTTGATGTGATGACCCAAAGGGTCATCACCTATTTTCTTACTCATTCCGTGCTTCCGAGGCCTTGAAAACCTCATTTAGGGTTGCCTCGATTTGCGTGCGCAGTCCGGGCGCGTAGCCGGAAAGCTTAAATATGAATTGTGTGAGGAAAATGCTAAATTTTGATATTTAATTGATTAAATTTGACTTCGGTAAGCATTTTGGGAAAACGGACACGGACCCGTGATTTGACGGTCCCGGAGGGTCCATAGGAAAATATGGGACTTGGGCGTATGCCCGGAATCGGATTCCGAGGTCCCAAGCCCGAGAAATGAATTTTTGTGTGAAATTATTTTCTGGAAATTATTAAGGAAATTGGAAATAAAATTTGATTAAAAGACTATGGTATCGGGCCCGTATTTTGGTTCCGGTGCCCGGTACAACTCTTATATATGGTTTAAGCGCTTTCAGTAAAGTTTGGTTGAAATCGGACGTCGTTTGACGTGTTTCGGACTATATGTTCTAAATTTGAATGTTTATGAAGTTTGAAGAAAAACTATTCATTTTGAGGTTTGATTCGTTGTTTTTGATGTTATTTTGGCGATTTGATCGCACGATTTAGTTCGTAGGATTTCGTTGAGTTAGTGTATGTGTTTGGTTAGGAGCCCCGAGGGCTTGGGAATGTTTCGGAAGTGTTTCGGGATGGTTTTTGACTTAGGAAAAGTGCAGGTTTGCTTCAGCTGTTGCAGAACTCATTTTCTTCTTCGCGTTCGCGATAAATCCCACGCGTTCGCGAAGCATCAGCTTCATCCTCCTTCGCGTTCGCATACCATCACTCGCGAACGCGTAGCCTTGAAACTTCCTTCACCGCGTTCGCGTACGTGTCCATGCGTTCGCATAGACCTAAATCCTGGACCCCCAGCCTTTTCTCTTCGCGTTCGCGTTCTTCCATATCGCGAAGACGATGGTCAGTAGAGTCAACCCTTCGCGAACGCGGCTCCATTTCCGCGAACGCGAAGGGCAATTTTTGCCAGTTATATTTAATTTTCAGAACAATGTAGTTACGGGAATTTCATAAAAACACACGAGCTCCTTCTTCTCCAAGGCCTTTAGGCGTCCATTGAAGCTCCCTTTCACCAAAACTTCTTGGGTTGGTAAATCTTAACTCGTTTTATTCATTTTCCATCAATATTTGTTGAATTCCTAAGCCTAAAACATGTAATTTAGGGTAGAAATTGGGGGGAATGGGTAGAGTTAGGGCTTTTTACTTTTTCTTGATTTAGACCTCGTTTTGGAGTCGAATTTGAGAACAAATTATATATTCGGGCTCGTGGGTGGATAAGGAATTTGATTTTGGTCCGAACCTTGTGTTTTGACCAAGCGGGCCCGGGGGCGATTTTGGAATTTTTTGAAAGAAAGCTTGGAAATCTATAATTAGATATTGGGTTTGATTTGTTTAGCACATATTGATATTATGAAGTCATTATTGTATAGATTTGATTGAGTTGGAGCCGAATTCGAGAGGGAAAGCGGTTGTTGTGGATTGATTTGGCCGTGGAAGTTGAGGTAAGTGTTTGGTTTAACCCTAGTTTGAGGGAATAGAAGTTGAGTCTTGTTTGCTACTTGCTAACTGATCGAGTGCGATGTATAGGCATGGTGACGAGTATCTATATATTGGTGTCTAGCATGACCGTGAGTCCTTATTTGCGGATAGTTTGGTTGTTGTTATGCCTTCCACGTTTAATTGATGACTCCTATATGTTGTAAAAACCTTGTGAAAGAAATTGTGATCTTGGAACTTCGTGGAGCATTGGCTCGGCTTGAAATACAAATTGTGAAGGTATATGAGATAAGAAATTCCTTGGATCTTGGGCTCAAGTGATAATGTGAAATATGAGATGAAAGTGAAAGAAAGAGAAGAGTTAATGATTTATTCCCTTGCCGGGACGTTGTGATTATTGATGTTGTACCCTTGCTGGGTTTTTATCTGTTGGTTTGTATACCCTTGTCGGGGCTTCTATTCTTGTTTTATTATTTCCCTTACATTTGTCTGTGATTGTTGATTGGGTGAGGAAGAGTGTTAAAGCACAAAGGGTGATGTCGTGTATTGAATGATATTTGTGGATCGGGTTGCGTGCCGCAAAAATGTTAAATGATGTGGATCGGGTTGCATGCCGCAACAATGTTAAAGGTTATGGATCGGGTTGCACGCCGCAACAATGATATTTGTGGATCGGGTTGCACGCCGCAACAGTGTTGTTATATATTGGGATCGGCTTGCGCGCCGCAACAATTGTTGATACAAGTGTGTTTATTTGGGTATTTGTTTCTTGTCCGCTGTAAATTCCAAGCTGCCCTTAGATTGTTATTCTGGATTTGCTATTTATATTGTTATCTCCCCACAGCATGCTCCCCCTCCCATATTGTTCACTTGTTTTGTATTTTCGATTTCCGCTATATATATATAATGGTACAGGTTTATGTGGTAGTCCAGTCTAGCCTCAATCCTACTTCGCCGGGGTTAGGCTAGACACTTACCAACACATGGGGTCGGTTGTGCTGATGCTACACTCTGTGCTATTTGCACAGGTCCAGGTTTCGAGCAGCAGCAGCAGCAACATTAGTACGGGAGCAGGCCTTCAGTCCAGCGAGACCTGAGGTAGCCTTCCAGGCATCCGCAGGCCCGGCGTCTCCCTTATTCTCTCTTTTTAGTCTGCTGCCTCCTTGTATTCGAGACAAACAGCTTATGTGTTCTTTCAGACATTTGTATTTGGTATCTCTTAGCAGTTCGTAAGTATTGTGACACCAGTCTTGGGTAGAGGCTTGTATTGACTATTACGCATTTTGATTCAGTTTCTATAATTAAGACTTCCGCTGCTATTAAATTTCGTTATTTCGATATTGTTTCCATAAATTGATAAAAGGGACTACGTTGTAAATGAAAGGTAATTAAATTTGGCTTTCCTAGCTCTACGAGTAGGCGCCATCACGACTCCCAAGGGTGAAAAATCCGGGTCGTGACATTTGACCGCTTCTCATCGTTAATCCGAGTTCACCTTGGCCCTCGCCCCAGAGTTCTTATGAAGACTCTTGTGGTGCATGTGTATGATATGGCCCCCCATAAGCCCCAAAGATCGGTGATGTTGGCATGATAAGTGTAGGAAGTCGATAGTGTACTCGATGATTGAAGGACCTATCAACTTGCATTGACTTCCCGTGGCTAGTAAGGGGAACTTTAATGTAATTGCGGATCCATTAGAAAAAACTTGGGGGTCGGCCTCCTGACTTCAATGCCTTTATTGAAATGATGAGCTTTGAAGATATGATTTTCCCGTTTGGATTATTTGATTGGGCTTTCAATGACAGCAAATTGACTTGGAGCAATAATCAAACCGGTCAACATTCTATCTGGGCCAGACTAGATAGAATCCTTTTGAATAAGGACTGCCCGCTTCTATATAAAAGCCTTTTTGCTTCCACCAGAGTTAACCATTTGCCTAGAGTATCCTCTGATCACTCTCCTCTAGTAATCTTCTTAGAAGGTTATAATTCTCGCAGGCCTGGGGTCTTCCGTTTCCAAAGAATGTGGATTCGGCATTCTGATTTTCACATTGATCTCAACCATGCTCAGGAAATCCTTTTCAAGTCTTCTCCAGGAAGATTGACTCGGCAAATAAAGCACTGAATTGGCAAACTATTTCAGAATATAAAAATGCCGAAAACGAAGAAGGCCAATTTGCTCTTGAACAGAGTTGGTCTGGTGATAAGAAAATTCCGATAGATTCGGCCAAGAGTAACCTTGAAAAACTTCTGCTTTACAAAGAAAGATAGAGAATAAGCACCTTGAACCAAATTCAGAACTTGTCTCTGTATGGCAGGAAGCTCTCAATTTATTTCATACATTACTTTCTTCTCAAGGTTCGGTGCTTGAAGATGAGATCCTTGAGACCATCCCCTCTCTAGTCACAGAGGAAGATAATAAGATGCTTACGAGCCCTCCTAATATGGAAGAAGTTCAAAAGATAATTTTGAGCATGTCGGCTCGCACTAACCCAAAAAAAGGTCTCCCCTATCCTTTAAAGCCTGATGGCTTTCCGGAGTCTTTTTATATAGAAAATATTGTTGGGATTTCAAATATTTTTATCTCGGACTACCTCTATTTAAATCTAAAAAACAATTCTCATCTTCTGGATAGAGTATAAAATAAAGTGGCAGGAGATGAAAGCATTGTTATCCAGTGGAGGGCGGCTTATTTTGCAACCATGTTCTTTTCTCGATGCCTATACACCTTCTTGCAGGGATTCCAGTTTCAAAGCGAGTTCTTGACCAGTTGGAAAAAATATTAGCTAACTTTTGTTGAGGCGCTGATGAAGACAAAAGATAGCTTCACTGGATATTTTTTGATACTATGTGCCTACCTATTCAGGAAGGGGCTTTGGGTCCTCCTACTTAGCTTCCATGGTGATGAAATCATAGTGATTTGCGCTGATTGTTGGTGGAAGACAGACTTAAAAGAGAGCTCAAGAATATACCTTCTTTTTGCTTAAAAGAATGTTGATATTTGAATAAATGAAGTTTGCTCTTCAAAAAATGTACTTTCCACTAGCATCAAAGAAAGGAGGAGGGGCACGTGAAATCTCATTGCTATTCTTTTCTAAGGATTGGCGTGCATATGTAGCACGATATTTAGAGGCACTTACCACAAAATTAAAAAGGGGACATTGACCACCGTAGAAAAGCTATTTGTGAAGAACTCCTCGGATTAAATCCTGATATAATTTGCCTACAAGTAATTATAATTGCCTCTTGCTTATCGGCATGTTTAAATATGTCCATACTTTAGATATGAAACTGATTGAAGAATTTTATTGATGCGATTGAATAGGAGATAGATAAGTACTATGATCTACTAAACATTTTGAAGAAATCTGGATATCTCCAAGGTGCAAAGACAGGAATGCTGCTTGGTAGTCTCAAACTTGCAACAGTCACTCTCAAGCTACAGAAGATAAAAAGAAGGTTGTTTTCTAAGTTAGTCAGGATGATTTGGCGTATCGAGAATGATGGGTGATGGAGACTGTGTGAATGGTTTATGTTTGGAAACTTCGCGGAATTATCTTCTTGGAGTAACTTTTATGTACAGGATTTCAATGGCAAGGGCCAAGGGGTGATCAAATCCATCTGCTTGTTTTACTCGAGGAATTACCAAGTCTTATGGCTGCATAAAATGGCAGAAACGATATGCAGCAGTTACTATCATTTGTCATTGCGAAACGATGTTTAAAGGTTTATGCCAAAGCTTTGTGTTTATTATTGAATTTTTAATGTTTGATTTTGCACTCAAGACTGCTCCTCTCTTGGATATGTGCAGTTTGATCAGAAATGTGATTGCTAAAAATGACCATTTCTACAAATAGATTGCTAAGCATACACACACACACACACAAAAAAAACAAATTGTGATATCTTCAATATTATCTTCTAGCTAGAAAGCTTGAAATGGAACAATGATTCTTTTCTTTGTTTTTTTTTTATGTTATTTCTTAATTTCAATATAATCATCCTTCCTTTTTTCCAATTTTCATGCTTTATTTTCCTCTCGCATCTTTCTTCTTTTTCTTGAAACAGGAATCAGAAATAGCTAGGTCATCAAAGATTAAGGATTAGTCTAAGGATTCCAATGTTGTCTTAACTCGTGAAAAAATGATTGAATGCGATGTCCCAAGATGAAGAATTGGGTTACCATAATGAAAAATGAATAGGTCCCTACATAAAATGTACAAAATCTGTTGACATACAGAATATGAAATGTGCTTTTTCACAACTGGAATCCCTTTTTCAAGACTTTTGGTAATTCTAGCTTTTTTCTTATCTTTATGCAGTAATTTATGATAAAATGTTTAATCACTCATGAGCCACGAGAGCTCTTCATATGTTTAGGAGACTGATTGTAATCTCAATTTATTCTCAAACATATATCCTACCTTAAAATGTTTCGAATGTGAAAGTTTAACATATTTGTAGATAGAATAAGTAGTTAAACTTTGGTCTAAGTGCATAATGTTTTATATGTATTTGAGAAAACTTCAATTGATATAATTGGATATCTTTTGCTGATGTTAAATTTCTTCCCTAGGTTGATGAGTTGCAGAACGCAATAGAGGAACAACAGAAGAATTTGGTTGATGAGATCAGGAATGCAGTTGATGATAATATAAGAGTAGGCTGGAGGATGCTACCGGAGGTTCTGAAGTAATGGCTCTGAATTAGCGAGAATTAGAGGCATTTGCTTCTTCGTAATAGTTTCTTTCAACTTATACTAGGTTTTCTTTGATTGTTAGCAAAGTTTAACTCTTTCGAAGTTGCTCAGAGTCAAGTCAATGACTTATGGCAATGTGAGCTTTATCCTTACAAGTATAGGATAAGTTGGGTTCATTTCCGTTTGGTGCTATCAATGTTGAAGTCATAATCCAACTGGCTGATTAACATGCAGCATGACTAAAGCGCTAATCACATGCACCAAGGCCCATTTTTGGTAATTTACTGATTTATGTGTCTTATGGAAATTTTACTTTATTGCTTTATTGGTGTGCGTTTCTTGCATTGGACAAAAAGCTCATAGACCTTTTGGTTCTCACGTGCTATGTGATATCATCATTTTGGACGTCTATTTCGCCCTTGATTTTGGCTTCTGTTACTTCTGTTAGTACCTTCATGGGTTTCAACTACGACAAATAATATTTCAATCCTTTTTCGTTATTCTACAGCTTCCTTGTAAATCGTGTTCGCTGCAACTATTCATATGTCTATTCATGTGGTTCCAACTTCCTACTTTCTTAAATTTGAATTTCCTCTATGGCTCTATCGACATACAATGTAAAACATCTCTGACTTGAAGTGTTAATCTGGTAGCGTTTACCAAATTGCAATCCTCCTAAATGAAAGAAACACTACAACAAAAACTCTTTTCTGATAGGTGAAATACTAACCAAAAACCAATAATTAAAACCCATAATAATTGAATGTTTTTAAGTTACCAGAAAACCAGTGAAGAACGCTACGATATATTTAGCATTCTCTATATGCAAAACTCAAAAACTGACCAAGCTGAACAAAAAAAGAAAGTAACAAAATATGCCACTTTTTAACTAACCCAGTTAACAAGAATGAGGCGAAAGCATGGATACTTGTATCTCTCAGCCAGCACACACACACATATACACAAAAGTACATACAAAAAAGCCTGTCACTATATTTATGTTATCCTATTTTTAGCATGATAGTCTACGGATTTTTTTGGATAACCTATTTCCCGTTTAAATGTTTCTTTCAATAATCCACTTGATATTATATAGCAAGCAAAAGTAGGAAAAATACATGAAATACGGAAAAAATAACTTAAAATAGAAGATGAAACTTCTGAACTAATTACTATTAGTAATTTATTGGTGTCTCTTTAAGAATTTCTCTTGAAAAATTATTGTACACTATCAATAGATTGTATCCTATATGTTTTACTTTATATACAATTGAATTTATACTGGTAAAGGATGAGAGACATATCAAATGTACACATATATGCCTTAAAACTTATATTAATAATTGTATTAATTGTTCTCACGTAAGGAAGAAGGGAGGAAACGAAACTGATGAAAATTTTTTTTTGTCTTTAAGTTGTACATGTTATATTCAAATGTATATGCGTCTTCGTTTTATCTTGTCACGACCCAATTCCTAACCGGTCGGGATGGCGCCTCTCGTGAAGACAAGGCCAGCCAACAGAACAATCAACACTACTTTTGACAATTTCTTAGCATAACAGGTTTAAACCATAGATACTGATTAATCATAAGTACGGAAATAAATGTAACATAACGGGGAAAAACCATCCCAAACTCAGCCCGATGATCGGGGTGTCACAAGTCACGAGCTACTACAGAGTTGGTGAAAATACTACAAGTCTGGAAACATAGTCTGAAGATGAATAAAATATGCAGAAGATAAGGAAGGAACGGCGTTGTGGACGTCGACAGCTACCTCGTCCCGCCTGGTCTGGAAGGAAACAGCGCTCAGGTACGAACTCAGTTGTGCCTGTCTCTGCACACATGGTGGAAGTAATGTGAGTACTCCGACCCAGTGAGTAATAAAAACAAATAACGACTGAGAACATAAAATCCCACAAGGGCACAAATAATGCTATCTCAAGCAGCAACATCAGAAAAACAGTAGAAACCAGTGAAATATAGTAAGGAAATCCTTTGAAAACAGTTAAAAATCAATCATACTCAACCAGTAAGTCAGCCATTATTACCTGACCGGTCAACCATTGTTACCTGACCAAACGCGTGTTACAGTGCCATTGTTACCACTGGTCAGACATTGTTACCTGACTGGTCAGCCATTGTTACCTGACCAAACGCGTATAACAGTGTCATTGTTACCACTGTTCAATATTTAATCACTCTAGATGGGTATCCGCGCTCACTGTGGGTGTGCAGACTCCGGAGGGGCTCCTACAGCCCAAGCGCTATCAACAAGGCCTGAAAGCCTGAACACTATAAATACGAGGCCTCAAAGCCTCCTCACCTCACTCATCATGCCCTCACATAACGCCTCGGCCTCAATCAGTCCAGAAATAGTCAACAGCCCCTCGGGCAACAGTAAAGTAATAATACTCAGCTCAAACAGAAGTTCAAATATCAGTTTAAAACTCCAAGTTTGAGTAAATATAGCTGAGTTCAAGAAACAGTGTAAATCACATGGACTGAGTTCAAATAATATTTCAAGCAGTGAGGAAAACAGTGATGATAGTTCATAAAGAGTTCAAACAGTCGGCAATAAGCCCCAAATATGGCAACAAGCCCAAATCATAGTGAAAACAACAAGTCATTGCTAATACGCGGTAAAATATCATCCGGACTGGACCAAGTCACAGTCCCCAATAGTAAATGACCCCGCGCTCGTCATGGAACGCGTATCTCATCTCAACATAGCACCAAGTTGTGCAAATCCGGGGTTTTCAAGCCCTCAAAATATTATTTAAAATCATTACTCACCTCTAGCCGGTCAAAGTCTAGCTTGCTATGCATTTTCCCCTCGAATCGACCTCCTCGCGCGTCGAATCTGATCAAAACCACAAGAAATACATCACAATAGGCTAATGGGTCGTAACCCAATCGAAAAGACTCGACAAATATCAAAAAAATCACGAAATTGGCAAAACCCGAGCCCCGGGCCCACTTCTCGAAAAATTACGAAATTCACATCTCCGGATTTCTCGTCTCGCCACGAGTCTATACATATCAAAATCATCAAAATCGGGGTCCATTTGACCCCTCAAATCCCTATTTTAAACTCTCTTAACTTCAAGCCCTAAACCACCATTTTTGACCTTTGATTCCTTGATTATTCAGTCCAAATTCATGTTTATACACCATAAAATCAAGCTCTAAGTCCAAGAGTTCATACCTGATAATAGCCCTCGAATCCCTCTTCAAAATCGCCTCAAAGCTCTCAAGGTTCGGAGTCCAAAATGTTACTCTTTCAAAAATTCGCGAGGAAGATGTTTTCACTTAAGCTGCCAGTTATTTCCGCTTCTGCGGATTAATTCCCGCTTTTGCGCCTTCCGCTTATGTGGTCAACGTCCGCTCCTGCGGACCTTTTACTTAAGGCGACTTTCCGCTTCTGCGGTCCAACTTCGCATCTGCGGGACCACTTAAGCGACCCAATGTCCCGCTTCTGCGGAACCTGACCTGGGCTCCTATTTCCGCTCCTGCGAGGCCTAGCTCGCTTCTGCGAGACCGCATCTGCGATCTCCTTTCCGCAGATGCGGAAACACCTGCTGCAACCAAAAACCTGCAATTTTCCAACTTCAAATTCCTTCCGTTAGCCACCCGAAATCACCCCCCGAGGTCCCCGGGACCTCAACCAAAGTTACCAACACATCTTAAAACATTATTCAAACTTGTTCCAATCCTCAAAACACGTCTAACAACGCTAAAACCATTAAATCACATCGACTTCAAGCCTAAGTTTCTTCAAAACTTCCGCAATACGCATTCGATCAAAAACCCGACCAAAACATCTCCAAATGACCTGAAATTTTGCGCACACATCCAAAATCACCTAACGGAGCTACTGCAACTCTCGGAATCCCATTCCGACCCTCGGATCAAAATCTCACCTACCAACCGGAATTTGCCAAAAATACTAACTTCGCCAATTCAAGCCTAATTCTACACCGGACCTCCAAAACCAATTCCGATCACGCTCCTAAGTCACAAATCATCCCCCAAAGCTAACCGAATCTCCGAAAATCACATCCGAGCCCTCTAACTAACCAGTCAACTTCCGGTTGACTTTTCCAAAACAAGCTTTCCTTAAAGAGACTAAATGTCTCATTTCCTACCAAAACCAAACCAATCCAACTCGATTACCTCAAATACCGATAATGAAGCATAGAGAAGCATAATATGGGGAAAACGGGGCGGTAACTCACGTGACGACGAGTCGGGTCGTCACATCCTCCCCAACTAAAACAAACGCTCGTCCTCGAGCGGGTCAAGGAACATACCTGGAGTCTCAAACAAGTGAGGATATCTGCTCCGCATCTCCCGCTCGTTCTCCCAAGTAGCCTCCTCCACGGGCCGACCTCTCCACTGCACCTTCACCGAAGCTATATCCTTTGATCTCAACTTTCGAACCTGACGATCCAAAATAGCCACTGGCTCCACATCATAAGTCAAGTCATCATCCAACTGAACCGTGTTGAATTCTAACACATGAGCCGGGTCTCCAACATACTTCCGGAGCATAGAAACATGAAATACCGGGTGCACTCCCGACAAGCTGGGTGGCAAAGCAAGCATGTAGGCCACCTCCCCAACTCTCCTAAGTATCTCAAAAGGACCAATGAACCGTGGACTCAACTTTCCTTTCTTTCCAAATCTCATAACGCCCTTCATAGGCGAAACCTTCAACAAGACTTTCTCGCCCACCATGTAGGGTACGTCTCGAACCTTCCGGTCCGCATAACTCTTCTGACGCGACTAGGCTGTACGAAGTCTCTCCCGGATCACTTTCATCTTCTCTAAGGCACCCTGAACCAACTCTGTCCCCAACAGTCTAGCCTCGCCGGGCTCAAACCATCCAACCGAAGATCTACACCGTGTCCCATATAAGGCCTCATACGGCGCCATCTGAATACTGGACTGATAGCTGTTGTTGTAAGCAAACTCTGCAAGTGGCAAGAACTCAGCCCAAGAACCTCCAAAATTAATAACACAGGCACGCAACATGTCCTCCAATATCTGAATGGAACGCTCGTACTGCCCGTCCGTCTGAGGATGAAATGCGGTACTCAACTCTACCTGTGTACCCAACTCTCGCTGAAAAGCCCTCCAAAACTGGGAAGTAAACTGAGTACCCCTATCGGAGATGATAGAAACTGGGACCCCATGCAGCCGTACAATCTCCCGGATGAAAATCTCTGCCAGCCGCTCCGAAGAATAGAGTAGTACACACCGGAATGAAGTGCGCGAACTTGGTCAGCCAATCCACAATCACCCAAATCGAATCAAACTTCCTCGAGGTACGAGGGAGACCACTCACAAAATCCATAGTAATCCTCTCCCATTTCCACTCCGGAATATCCATCCACTGAAGTACACCATCGGGCCTCTGATGCTCATATTTGATCTGCTGACAGTTGAGACACCGAGCTACATAACTCACAATATCTTTCTTCATTCTCCTCCACCAGTAGTGCTGCCTCAAATCCTGATACATCTTCGCGGCACCCGGATGAATGAAATACCGCGAGCTGTGGGCCTCCTCTAATATCAGCTCCCGAAGCCCATCCACATTGGGCACGCAAATCCGGCCATGCATCCTCAACACGCCATCATCACCAATAGACACATCTCTAGCATCACCATGCTGGACCCTGTCCTTAAGGACAAGCAAATGCGGGTCATCATACTGGCGCTCTCTAATGCGGTCATACAAGGAAGACCGAGAAACCATACACGCCAACACCCGACTAGGCTCCGAAATATCTAGCCTCACCATCTGATTGGCCAAAGCTTGGACATCAACTGAAAAGGGCCTCTCCCCAACTGGAATATATGCCAAACTACCCATGCTGACCGCCTTCCGGCTCAAAGCATCAGCCACCACATTAGCCTTCCCCGGGTGGTACAAAATGGTAATATCATAATCCTTGAGTAACTCAAGCCACCTCCGCTGCCTCAAATTAAGATCCTTCTGTTTGAACAAATGCTGAAGGCTGCGATGATCCGTATACACCTCACAAGATACGCCATATAAGTAGTGCCTCCAAATCTTCAAAGCATGAACTATAGCAGCTAACTCCAAATCATGTACAAGGTAGTTCTTCTCATGGGGCTTCAACTGACGAGAAGCATATGCAATAACTCTACCCTCCTGCATCAACCACATCCGATCCCAACTCTCGAAGCATCTTAATACACAGAGTAAGAACCTGAAGCTGATGGCAGTACCAACACTGGAGCCGTGGTCAAAGCTGTCTTGAGCTTCTGAAAGCTCTCCTCACACTCATCAGACCACACAAGTGGTGCACCCTTCTGAGTCAACTTGGTCAAGGGTGAAGCAGTAGATGAAAAACCCTGGACGAACCGGCGATAATAACCCACCAAACCGAGGAAACTCCAAATCTCCGTGGCTGAGGACGGTCTAGGCCAACTCTGAACCGCCTCTATCTTCTTAGGATCAACCTGAATACCATCGCTGGA
Organism: Nicotiana attenuata; assembly: GCF_001879085.1. NCBI lineage: Eukaryota > Viridiplantae > Streptophyta > Magnoliopsida > Solanales > Solanaceae > Nicotiana > Nicotiana attenuata. The sequence goes on from NW_017670740.1 coordinate 101,252, forward strand.
CACCACGTGCCCCAGGAAAGCCACAGAACCAGGCTAGAACTCACACTTGGAGAACTTTGCATAAAGCTTCTCCTCCCTCAATCTCTGTAATACCACTCTCAAATGTTGTGCGTGCTCCTCCTGACTACGCGAGTACACCAGGATGTCATCAATAAAAACAATCATAAATGAATCCAGATACGGCCGAAATACACAGTTCATCAAGTGCATAAATGCTGCTGGGGCGTTAGTCAACCCAAATGACATAACTAGAAACTCATAGTGTCCATATCTCGTCCGGAAAGCAGTCTTCATAATATCTGAGTCCCTAATCTTCAGCTGGTGATAGCCTGAACGGAGGTCAATCTTGGAGAATACCCTCGCCCTTGGAGCTGGTCAAACAAATCATCAATACGGGGCAGGGGATACTTGTTCTTCACTGTCACCTTGTTCAATTGCCTGTAGACAATGCACATTCTCATTGTGCCATCCTTTTTCTTTACAAACAAGACCGGTGCACCCCACGGCGACACACTCGGACGAATGAACCCCTTATCCAGGAGCTCCTGAAGCTGATCCTTTAGTTCTTTCAACTCTGCTGGTGCCATGCGATATGGAGGAATAGAAATGGGCTGAGTGCCCGGCACCAGATCAATACCAAAATCAATGTCCCTGTCCGGCGGCATGCCCGGCAGGTCTGCTGGAAACACGTCAGGGAAGTCCCTCACAACGGGCAGAGAATCAAGACTAGGAGTCTCAGCTCCAACATCTCTCACAAACGCCAAATACGATAGACAACCCTTCCCAACCATCCGCTGGGCCTTTAGGAAAGAGATCACCCTGCTAGGAACATAGTCAGTCATACCACGCCACTCAATCCTCGGAACACCCGGTATAGCCAACGTAACTGTCTTGGCATGACAGTCCAGAATAGCATGGTACGGAGATAGCCAGTCCATACCCAAAATAACATCAAAATCTACCATGCCTAACAACAACAAGTCGACTCGGGTCTCCAGACCCCCAATAGTCACCAGACAAGATCGATATACATGATCCACAATAATAGTATCACCCACCGGGGTAGATACATGCACAGGTAAAGCAAGACATGCACGGGTCGTACCCAGGTGATGAGCAAAATATGAAGACACATAGGAATAGGTAGAACCGGGATCAAATAAGACAGAGGCATCCCTGTGGTAGACTGAGATAGTACCTGTGATAACAGCATCTGATGCAATAGCGTCTCTCCTGTCTGGGAGAGCAAAGAATCGTGCCTGGCCACCGCCCGATCGGCCTCCCCCTCTGGGGCTACCCCTAGCTGCCTGACTCTCACCCCTAGCTGGTGGGGCGGGTGCTGAAGAGGATGGGCCAGAAGACGAGGGCTGACCCCTCTGCTGAGACTGACTACCACGGCGCTGAGGACAATGCCTCCACATGTGCCCAACCTCCCCGTACTCGTAACAGCTCCCGGGTGCTGGAGAATAGGACTGAAGGGAACCCCGCACATCAGAGTGACTGGCTGACGCACTCGGTCTGGAGGAACCCTGAACAGATGGAGCTCGTGATGAACCCTGAGCTGGAAGAGCGCTGAGAGATGGCTGGCTCTGCTGATAACCCTGATTACCTCGGCCGGAAGATGACCCACGATACTCAGAGCAGGCTGACTGAGGAGGCCTAAATGAACGACCTCTGCTCTGCTGGAACTGACCCCTAGACGGAGCACCACTGAAGCTACCAGAACCTCGAGGCCTCTTGGCCTCCCTCTCCTCTCGTCCTGACGGTGAGCAATCTCAATATCGCGAGCAATATCAACTGCATCCTCAAAGGAAATAAAGAACTCTCTCTCGAGTCATCAGAACACGGAGGTGATAGTTAAGTTTATCTACAAACCTCTTGATCCTCTCTCTGTCGGTCGGAACTATCCACGAGGAATGACGGGCCAACTTAGAAAATCTCGCCGCATACTGGGTCACAGTCATGTCTCCCTGTCGAAGCCACTCGAACTGCCTGCATAGCTCCTCTCTCTGAGACTGTGGTACCCACTTCTCCAAAAAGGTAGTGGAGAACTCCTGCCATGACAAAGGCGCTGCACCTGCCGGCCTACGCCGCTCATACGACTCCCACCATGTGAAGGCAGCCCCAGTGAACTGAAATGCGGTGAATGCTACCCTGCTGGTCTCTAAAATCCCTGCTGTCCGAAGTATACGCTGACACTTTTCCAGAAATCCCTGGGCATCCTCGCCCTGAGCACCATTGAAAAATAGAGGATGGAGCCTACTGAACCTCTCAAGACGACGCTGCTCATCGTCTGGCATAACTGGGACTACAAAGTCCTGAACTGGTGCGACTGGTGCAACTGGTGCTGCCGGTGCAACCGGCTGAGCTGGAGCTGCTCCCGGTGTTTGTAAACCCTGCATAACCTGCTCCGGTGTGTGAGCGGCGGGGGTCTGACTGCCTCCCCCGGCCTGAGAGGTAGCCGCTGTAGCAGTGGCTGAAACTACCTGGGCTAGGCCAGTGCAAACTGATAGTATCTGAGCCAAGGTCTCCTGGAGATCCGGAATCACAATGGGCCCGTCCGGTGCCTGTACAGGTGCTGCTGGAATGTCTGCAGCTGGGGCCTGATCCTGAGCCGGAGCAACTGGTGGAGCAACAGGTGCTGCCCTCGCGGCTCTGCCCCTACCACTACCACGACCACGACCGCGCCCACGGCCTCTAGTGCCCTCAGTAGGTGGTACCGGCGGTCGTCCGCCTCGTCCTGTAGCGCGGGTCCTCGCCATCTGCGAGAGGATAGAACACAGAAGTTTAGTTCTTGGATTCAACAAAGTCGCACGACAAGGATTTCAAGAATGTGAAGTTTTCCTAAAGGTTCTGCAGCCTCTCGAGGATAAATACAGACGTCTCCGTACCGATCCGCGAGACTCTACTAAACCTGCTCATGACTCGTGAGACCTAGTAACCTAGGCTCTGATACCAACTTGTCACGACCCAATTCCCACCCGGTCGTGATGGCGCCTCTCGTGAAGACAAGGTCAGCCAACAGAACAATCAACACTGCTTTTGACAATTTCTTAGCATAACAGGTTTAAACCATAGATACTGATTAATCATAAGTACGGAAATAAACGTAATATAACAGGGAAAAACCATCCCAAACTCAGCCCGATGATTGGGGTGTCACAAGTCACGAGCTACTACAGAGTTGTTGAAAATACTACAAGTCTGGAAACATAGTCTGAAGATGAATAAAATATGCAGAAGATAAGGAAGGAACGGCGCTGTGGACGTCGACAGCTACCTCGTCTTTCCTGGTGCGCCTGGTCTGGAAGGAAATCAGCGCTCAGGTACGAACTCAGCTGTGCCTGTCTCTGCACACATGGTGCAGGAAGTAATATGAGTACTCCGACCCAGTGAGTAATAAAAATAAATAACGACTGAGAACATAAAATCCCACCAGGGCACAAATAATGCTATCTCAAGTAGCAACATCAGAAAAACAGTAGAAACCAGTGAAATATAGTAAGGAAATCCTTTGAAAACAGTTAAAAATCAATCATACTCAACCAGTAAGTCAGCCATTATTACCTGACCGGTCAGCCATTGTTACCTGACCAAACGCGTGTTACAGTGCCATTGTTACCACTGGTCAGACATTGCTACCTGACTGGTCAGCCATTGTTACCTGACCAAACGCGTATAACAGTGTCATTGATACCACTGTTCAATATTTAATCACTCTAGATGGGTACCCGCGCTCACTGTGGGTGTGCAGACTCCGGAGGGGCTCCTACAGCCCAAGCGCTATCAACAAGGCTTGAAAGCCTGAACAGTATCAATACGAGGCCTGAAAGCCTCCTCACCTCACTCATCATGCCCTCACATAAGGCCCTCGGCCTCGATCAGTCGAGAAATAGTCAACAACCCCTCAGGCAACAGTAAAGTAATAATACTCAGCTCAAAGAGTAGTTCAATATCAGTTTAAAACTCCAAGTTTGAGTAAATATGGCTGAGTTCAAGAAACAGTGTAAATCACATGGACTGAGTTCAAATAATATTTCAAACAGTGAGGAAAACAGTGATGATAGTTCATAAAGAGTTCAAACAGTCGGCAATAAGCCCCAAATATGGCAACAAGCCCAAATCATCGTAAAAACAACAAGTCATTGCTAATACGCGGTAAAATATCATCCGGACTGGACCAAGTCACAGTCCCCAATAGTAAATGACCCGCGCTCGTCATGAAACGCTTAACTCATCTCAACATAGCACCAAGTTGTGCAAATCCGGGGTTTTCAAACCCTTAGAACATCATTTAAAATCATTACTCACCTCTAGCCGGTCAAAGTCTAGCTCGCTATGTTTTTTCCCCTCGAATCAACCTCCTCGCGCGTCGAATCTGATCAAAACCACAAGAAATACATCACAATAGGCTAATGGGTCGTAACCCAATCGAAAAGACTCGACAAATATCAAAAATCACGAAGTTGGCAAAACCCGAGCCCCGGGCCCACTTCTCGAAAAATTACGAAATTCACATCTCCGGATTCCTCGTCTCGCCACGAGTCTATACATATCAAAATCATCAAAATCGGGGTCCATTTGACCCCTCAAATCCTTATTTTAAACTCTCTTAACTTCAAGCCCTAAACCACCATTTTTGACCTTTGATTCCTTGATTATTCAGTCCAAATTCATGTTTATACACCATAAAGTCAAGCTCTAAGTCCAAGAGTTCATACCTGATAATAGCCCTCGAATCCATCTTCAAAATCGCCTCAAAGCTCTCAAGGTTCGGAGTCCAAAATATTACTCTTTCAAAAATTCGCGAGGAAGATGTTTTCACTTAAGCTGCCAGTTATTTCCGCTTCTGCGGATTATTCCCGCTTTTGCGCCTTCCGCTTATGCGGTCAACGTCCGCTCCTGCGGACCTTTCACTTAAGGCGACTTTCCGCTTCTGCGGTCCAACTTCGCATCTGCGGGACCGCTTAAGCGACCCAATGTCCCGCTTCTGCGGAACCTGTTCTGGGCTCCTATTTCCGCTCCTGCGAGGCCTGCTCGCTTCTGCGAGACCGCATCTGCGAT